>NW_006772145.1:82115-119366 GCF_000442215.2 Lipotes vexillifer
CCCCGGCCGCGCAGGTCCAGCGGCCATGGCTCACGGGCCCAGCCGCTCCGCGGCATGTGGGATCTTCCCGGAACGGGGTACGAACCCGTGTCCCCTGCATCGGCAGGCGGACTCTCAACCACTGCGCCACCAGGGAAGCCCCATAAGAATATTTTTAAGCTTAAAAAAAACCTCTCTCCCTTCTGTTCCTGCATGTCAGAGAGGTCTCTGAGGAGCAAAGTAAATTTTCCTGCTTCTGATATCTACAGTAATTGGAACAAATGTGGGTGGGCTGAGAAGGAGATCTTGATGAAACAGAAAGGCATAGGGTTTTTTGTTTTCTTTTATTTTTTTCCAACTCCAGGGTCCCGTCGCTGACTTTCAATCAACACTGTTCTGCACCTGTTCACAAATGTAGGCCAGGCATTTAGGTCCACCACAACTGAGGTATTTTGTTTGAAAACTTCCTGAAATCTCCGTTAATCTTCACAGCGAGTCTCTGAGGTAAATGTAACATCTCTGAACCTAAGATTCTCCAGGTTGGTGACTTACCCCATTTTTCAAATAAGAAGCAGGCCAGCAGAAGGGCCAGAACATAATTACTGAAAAAAAAATTCCATGAAATGAGAAGACCTATGACAAATGAAGACAGACATCTCCTAGAGAATATAAGAGAAAAAAAATGCAAAGAAGGTTCAATTGTTAAATGTCAAATTGCAAAGCTTTCTTTCCATTTGTCCAAAACAAAATGAAAAAGGAGAATATGTTTTTATTGCAACCAATTTGAAAAACAGTTTGGCAGTTTCTTCAAGTGTTAAACATATGTTTACCATACAACCCAGCCAATCCTGGATATTTACCACAAATTAACAAAAGCATATGTCCACACAGGGACTTGAAGATGAATGTTCACAGTGGCTTTATTTGTCAGAGCCACAGACTGGAAACAGTCCAAATGTCCAGCAGCAGGTGAATGAATAAGCAAACTGTGGTTCATAATACAATGGAAAGCTACTCAACAATAAAAAAGATGAACAATTGACATACACAATGACATGGAGTAAAAAAATCCTTACGGTAAATGAAAGAAGTCAGAAAAAAAGAGAATACAGGGACTTCCCTGCTGGTCCAGTGGTTAAGAATCAGCCTTCCAATGCAGGGGATGCGGGTTCAATCCCTGGTCAGGGAACTAAGAGCCTACATGCTGTGGGGCAGCTAAGCCTGTGGGCCACAACTAGAGAGAAGCCCACGCCCCGCAGCAGAGGATCCTGCATGCTGTGATGAAGATCCCGCAGCAGCCAAAAATAAATAAATATTTTTTAAAAAGAGAACACACACTGTATGATAGCATTTTTATAAAATATAAACTAATCTATACTGATAGAAAGCAGATGACTTGTTGCTGAGGGAAGAGGTATGAATTACAAGGGGCATGAGGGAACTTTGGGGACATTTACCTTGATTGTGACAATTATTTTATGGATGTCATCAAACTGTACATTTTAAATACATGCCCTTTTTTGTATTAGTTGTACCTCAATAAAGCTGTAAAAAGCATGGCAATGATTCTTTCCTTCTATTTGAAAAGAAAAAAAGAGTATGCCTATGTGCTCAAGAACTTTGAGATAATTTTGAAGCTTGTAATGAACAGTGGCATAGACTCTTTTCATCTGAATGTTTGGCACTGGTTAGAAAAATAATTTCTACTGTTCAGGCTCTCAGATAGTACATAATTATCTGATTGGGTGGTATTGAGCTTGGAATGAATTTTATGGCTTCGCGTCCTATGTTTTCCCATGGATGATGTACTTGTAGAATAGGAGATATCTTTCTATTCCTACTACAGATATTCCTGACTTGGTCCATGGAATAGGATTTGTCAACATTCCTACTAATCAGGAAGAGTTGGGGAAAAGCTTTTGCCCTTACCCCGTCTCCATGGCAGGAGAAGTAACTTATCTCGTGGATGAGATGAAAAGTGTTCTTCTTTCTGGCTGACCAGCATGGAGGCAGGCTATTTTCTTCCCTCTCCCTATCCTCTAGGTGGTAAATACACCTAGGTTGGGCCTCTTGTCCATCTGATATGATGGGGCTTGAGATACACCCAGATCCTTCATCCATGTGACTGGAGGAGTAACCTCTGTAGACAGAACTCTCCCACTGTGTGGTGGCAAGGTCTAGACTTGAGTTGAGGTGGAAAGAGGTCATTGAAAGCTGAGTTTGGCTTCAAGTCTGAGTCATAGTCTATGATCTGGCTGATAATAAAGTGGATACTATGATTCAATTCCAACCTCTAAATTGGTTCAGAATCCATAGAGGAGGGAGTTGTGACTAACTAGATGATGGGTTCATATCAGGTGGTGCTGTTATTGCAATAGCATTCTGCATGGAAGGGAATGATAGGTGTGTTGTCATATTCCCAATGGGAGAAAGACTCTTTCTATAGATAACATAAAAAGCAAAGGACTCAATTATACTCCAATAAAGATGTTAAAAAAATAATATAATATAAAATTATACTTTTAATTATAAAAAAAAGTAAAGGACTTCCAGTCATAAAATAAATAAGTCATGGGAGTGTAATGTACAGCATGGTGACTGTAGTAAATAATACTGTATTGTATATTTGAAAGCTGCTAAAAGAATATACTTAAAAAATTCTCAACACAAGGAGAAAATTTATAATTATGTAATGTGCTGTGGAGGTGAGCACAAAAATTTGTAACTATGTATGGTGATGGATGTTAACTAGACTTATTGTGGTGATCAGTTTGCGATATATACAAATATCTAATTATTATGTTGTACACATGAAACTAATATTATATATGTTGTACACATGAAACTAATATTATTATATATATAAAAAGAGTTACTAAAAAAGTAAAGGAAGGGACTTCCCTGGTGGTCCACTGGTTAAGAAACCATCTTGCAATGCAGGGGATACCAGTTCAATCCCAGGTCGGGGAAATAAGATCCCACATCCTGCAGGGCAACTAAGCCTGCGCGCTGCTTAGCCCACGTGCCACAACTACAGAGCCCATGCGCTCTGGAGCCTACACGCCACAACTAGAGAGAAGCCTGCACACCACAAGGAAGAGCCCACGTGCTGCAAGATCCCGCGTGCCACAACTAAGACTCAAAACTGCCAAAAAAAAAAAAAAAAAAAAAAATTAGAGGAAGACACAGGTGAATTTTTTTGTCACATTACTAAGTTAAACAGAGTTTCTCTCATCTGGCATTTTGATATATCAATTATAAAAAGCATTACACCTTTAAATAAATATATTCAAGGAAGAGATTAATCACACTTCTAAGCTTAGAATGTCAATGCTACTTGAGAGTATGCTATACAATTTTAATATGTGAAGGTATTTTTTTTTGTCATTCAGTTGCTAAATTATCAGAATAATTTGGAAGAAGGAGTTGAGGATATTTTTTATTCTTTTATTTTTCTTTTTATTATTTTTTTTTTGTGGTATGCGGGCCTCTCACTGTTGTGGCCTCTCCCATTGCGGAGCACAGGCTCCGGACGCGCAGGCTCAGCGGCCATGGTTCACTGGCCTAGCCGCTCTGCGGCATGTGGGATTTTCCTAGACCGGGGCACGAACCCGTGTCCCCTGCATCGGCAGGCAGACTCTCAACCACTGCACCACCAGGGAAGCCCAGGAGTTGAGGATTTTGAGGAAGCATTATTGTATGATGTTTAAATGATTAAACCACTTATTAGATGATTTTTCCTGAATTCTTTGTGATTTCAGTTCTTTAAAATGGAAAAATCTAAGGCCCCCCAAAATTAAAAAGGGAAATACTTAAAAAGCCACCCAAAGACCCTTTTTACCTTGTCACACACCTCTCCATTAATTTCTGAACTTGTCATGGCTGAGGAAGGGTTGGAAAATTCTTGCACAGGTAGAGCCAGAGAATAGAGATGTCATGTGCACAGACACAGAGAAATGGTGCTGAAGAAATGACTTGCAGTAACAAATAAGAACTGACTGTTGAGATATGGACTCAGAGTACAGAAAAGACAGGTGTGATAGCCCCAAGGAATGATATGCCCTCCATCACACTACCTTTTCATGTCATGGTTCACTCATGAGGGAGTTGAGGGACTAACAATCTCAATGAACTATCTGCCCCAGATGGGGCAACTTTGTGAACAGTTTCCACCATACATTTGCAGGATTTCTCTTGTCTTCTCCTATCATCTGCCACTGAGACCAGAACTGCCACAAGAGACCTCATCTCCCACCATCCTCATCGATTCTCCATCCCTTTAACCATCTTTATTTTTAAACCAGCTCATCCAATACCTGCGTTTGTTTGTTTGTTTTAAAGGGATGTGGGAAGGTCTCTCCAGGTGCAGCAGGTAGGGATTCCAAATTCCTGGGTTGGACAGGTACCATCAAAATGGTTTACAGTGCAATAGCCTATGCCTCATACTTTCTGTATACTTCTAGTAAAACTGTCTGCTGTCCTAGAGCAAAGAGCCTGGAGAGTTTATTGGACTTCCTCAAAAGCAACAGAGTTGGGATAACAGAACCTCCACGAGGAAAATGAGGTTATGTAAGGTGCCTTTTCCAAAGAAGAGAAAGCTAGAGCCAGCCAAGATTTGAACCCAGCTGTGTCTGAGATCAGAACCATACTCTTTAACCACTGCTTTCAAACGATCTCCCTTCTGAGGAACAGTCTGTCATTACCAGCCCTAAGTAGGTCAATATACGTAACTGCATTTATTTCTTATAGAGCTTCACGTTTTCATAGTGAGCCTGGCCGTCCATGGCACTCTTTGATCCTTCTCCTATAGGAGTGATTCCTAGGGCCAAAGCCCTTCTAGTCTTCTAGGTACAGTAATTATCTCAAGTGTATCTCATAACTCAAGAAAGATGCCAGGAGAAGAGATTGGTTCAAGATGGCAGAGTAGAAGGACGTGCTCTCACTCCCTCTTGTGAGAGCACTGGAATCACAACTAATTGCTGAACAATCATCGACAGGAAGACACTGAAACTCACCAAAAAAGATACCCCACATCAAAAGACAAAGGAGAAGCCACAATGAGATGGTAGAGGGGTGCAATTACAATAAAATCAAATCCCATAACTGCTGGGTGGGTGACTCACAAACTGGAGAAAAATTATACCACAGAAGTCCACCCCCTGGAGTGAAGGTTCTGAGCCCCACATCAGACTTCCCAACCTGGGGGTCCGGCAATGGGAGGAGGAATTCCTAGAGAATCAGACTTTGAAGGACAGCGGGATTTGACTGCAGAACTTCGACAAGTCTGGGGGAAACAGAGACTCCACTATTGGAGGGCACACACAAAGCAGTGTGCACATCAAGACCCATGGGGAAGGAGCAGTGACCCCATAGGAGACTGAACCAGACCTACCTGCTAGTGTTGGAGGGTGTCCTGCAGAGGTGGCGGGGGGGAGGCGGTGGCTGTGTCTCACCATGAGGATAAGGACACTGGCAGCAGGAGTTCTGGGAAGTACTCCTTGGCGTGTGCCCTTCCAGAGTCCGCCATTAGCCCCACCAAAGAGCCTTCAGGCTCCACTGCTGGGTTGCCTCAGGCCAAACAACCAACAGGGAGGGAACTCAGACCCACCCATCAGCAGACAAGCGGATTAAAGTTTTACTGAACTCTGCCCACCAGAGCAACAGCCAGCTCTACCCACCACCAGTCCCTCCCATCAAGAAACTTGCACAAGCCTCTTAGATAGCCTCATCCACCAGAGGGCAGAGAGCAGAAGCAAGAGGAACTACAATCCTGCAGCCTGTGGAACAAAAACCACATTCACAGAAAGATCGACAAGATAAAAAAGGCAGAGGGCTATGTACCAGATGAAGGAACAAGATAAAACCCCAGAAAAACAACTAAACGAAGTGGAGATAGGCAACATTCCAGAAAAAGAATTCAGAATAATGAAGTGAAGATGACCCAGGACCTTGGAAAATGAATGGAGGCAAAGATCGACAAGATGCAAGAAATGTTTAACAAAGACCTAGAAGAATTAAAGAACAAACAAACAGAGATGAATAATACAATAACTGAAATGAAATGAAAAACACACTAGAAGGAATCAATAACTAGAAGGAAGGAATAACTGAAGCAGAAGAACTGATAAGTGACCTGGAAGACAGAATGGTGCAATTCACTGCTGTGGAACAGAATAAAGAAAAAAGAATGAAAAGAAATGAAGACAGCCTAAGAGACCTCTGGGACAACATTAAACGCAACAACATTCACATTAAAGGGGTCCCAGAAGGAGAAGAGAAAGAGAAAGGACCCGAGAAAATATTTGGAGAGATTATAGTCGAAAACTTCCCTAACGTGGGAAAGGAAATAGCCACCCAAGTCCATGAAGTGCAGAGAGTCCCGTACAGGATAAACCCAAGGAGAAACACAGCAAGACACATAGTAATCAAATTGACAAAAATTAAAGACAAAGAAAATTATTGAAAGCAGCAAGGGAAAAACGACAAATAACATAGAAGGGAACTCCCATAAGGTTAACAGCTGATTTCTCAGCAGAAACTCTACAAACCAGAAGGGAGTGGCGTGATATATTTAAAGTGATGAAAGGGAAGAACCGACAACCAAGATTACTCTAGCTGGCAAGGATCTCATTCAGATTTGATGGAGAAATCAAAAGTTTTACAGACAAGCAAAAGCTAAGAGAATTCAGCACCACCAGACCAGCTCTACAACAAATGCTAAAGGAACTTCTCTAAGTGGGAAACACAAGAGAAGAAAAGGACCTACAAAAGAACCCCAAAAACAATTAAGAAAATGGTAGTAGGAAAATACATATCGATAATTACCTTAAATGTGAATGGACGAAATGCTCCAACCAAAAGACACAGGCTTGTTGAATGGATACAAAAACAAGACCCATATATACACTGTCTACAAGAGACCCACTTCAGACCTAGCGACACATACAGACTGAAAGTGAGGGGATGGAAAAAGATATTCCATGCAAATGGAAATCAAAAGAAAGCTGGAGTAGCAACACTCATATCAGATAAAATAGATTTTAAAATAAACAATGTTACAAGAGACAAGGAAGGACACTACATAATGATCAAGGGATCAATCCAAGAAAAAGATATAACAATTATAAATATATATGCATGCAACATAGGAGCACCTCAAAACATAAGGTAACTGCTAACAGCTCTAAAATAGGAAATCGAGAGTAATATGAGAATAGTGGGAGGCTTTAACACCTCACTGACACCAATGGACAGATCATTGAAACAGAAAATTAATAAGGAAACACAAGCTTTAAATGACACAAGAGACCAGAGAGATTTAATTGATATTTATAGGACATTCCATCCAAAACCAGTAGATTACACTTTCTTCTCAAGTGCACAAGGAACATTCTCCAGGATAGATCACATCTTGGGTCACAAATCAAGCCAGAGTAAATTTAAGAAAATTGAGATCATATCAAGCATCTCTTCTGACCACAATGCTATGAGATTAGAAATCAATTACAGGGAAAAAAAAGTAAAAAACACAAACATACGGAGGCTAAACATTATGTTACTAAATAACCAAGAGATCACTGAAGAAATCAAAGAGGAAATCAAAAAATGCCTAAGGACAAATGACAAAGAAAACGCGATGACTCAAGACCTATGGGATGCAGCAAAAGCAGTTCTAAGAGGGAAGTTTAGAGCAATACAAGCCTACCTCAAGAAACAAGAAAAATCTCAAATAAACAATCTAACCTTACACCTAAAGGAACTAGAGAAAGAAGAACAAGCAAAATGCAAAGTTAGCAGAAAGAAAGAAATTATAAAGATCAGAGCAGAAATAAATGAAATAGAAACAAAGAAAACAATAGCAAAGATCAATAAAACTAAAAGCCGATTCTTTGAGAAGATAAACAAAACTGATAAACCATTAGCCAAAGTAATCAAGAAAAAGAGGGAGAGGACTCAAATCAATAAAATTAGAAATGAAAAAGAAGTCCAACAGACACCACAGAAATACAAAGCATCCTGAGACTACTACAGGCAACTCTGTGCCAATAAAATGGACAACTTGGAAGAAATGGACAAATTCTTAGAAAGGTATAACCTTCTAAGGCTCAACCAGGAAGAAAAAGAAAATATAAACAGACCAATCACAAGCACTGAATTGAAACTGTGATTTAAAATCTTCCAACAAACAAAAGTCCAGGGCCAGATGGCTTCACAGGTGAAATCTATCAAACATTTAGAGTAGAGCTCACACCCATCCTTCTCAAACTCCTCCAAGAAATTGCAGAGGAAGGAAAATGCCCAAACTCATTCTACAAGGCCACCATCACCCTGATACCAAAACCAAAGATACTACAAAAAAAGAAAATTACAGACCAATATTACTAATGAATATAGATGCAAAAATCCTCAACAAAATACTAGCAACCAGGATCCAACAACACATTAAAAGGATCATACACCATGATCAAGTGGGATTTATCCCAGGGATGCAAGGATTCCTCAATATATGTAAATCAAGCAATGTGATACACCATATTAACAAATTGAAGAATAAAAACCATATGATCATCTCAATAGATGTAGAAAAAGCTTTTGACAAAATTCAACACCCATTTATGATAAAAACTCTCCAGAAAGTGGGCATACAGGGAACCCACCTCAACATAATAAAGGCCATATATGACAAACCCACAGCAAACATCATTCTCAGTGGTTGGTGAAAAATTGAAAGCATTTCCTCTAAGATCAGGAACAAGAAAAGGATGTCCACTCTTGCCACTATTATTCAACATAGTTTTGGAAGTCCTAGCCATGGCAATAAGAGAAGAAAAAGAAATAAAAGGAATACAAATTGGAAAAGAAGAAGTAAAACTGGCACTGTTTGCAGATGACGTGATACTATACATAGAGAATCCTAAAGATGCCACCGGAAAACAACTAGAGCTAATCAATGAATTTGGTAAAGTTGCAGGATACAAAATTAATGCACATAAATCTCTTGCATTCCTATACACTTATGATGAAAAATCTGAAAGAGAAATTAAGGAAACACTCCCACTTACCATTGCAACAAAAAGAATAAAATACCTAGGATTAAAGCTACTTAGGGAAACAAAAGACCTGTATGCAGAAAACTATAAGACAGTGATGAAAGAAATTAAAGATGATACAAAGAGATGGAGAGATATACCATGTTCTGGGATTGGAAGAATCAATATTGTGAAAATGACTATACTATCCAAAGCAATCTACAGATTCAATGCAATCCCTACCAAACTACCAATGGCATTTTTTACAGAACTAGAACAAAAATCTTAAAATCTGTATGGAGACACAAAAGACCCCAAATAGCCAAAGCAGTCTTGAGGGTTAAAAAACGGAGCTGGAGAAATCAGACTCCTTGACTTCAGACTATATACTACAAAGCTACAGTAATCAAGACAGTATAGTACTGGCACAGAAACAGAAATATAGATCAATGGAACACAATAGAAAGCCGAGAGATAAACCCACGCACCTATGGTCAACTAATCTATGACAAAGGAGGCGAGGATATACAATGGAGAAAGGACAGTCTCTTCAATAAGTGGTGCTGGGAAAACTGGACAGCTACATGTAAAAGAACGAAATTAGAACACTCCCTAACACCACCATACACAAAGATAAACTCAAAATGGATTCGAGACCTAAATGTAAGACCGGACACTATAAAACTCTTAGAGGAAAACATAGGAAGAACACTCTTGGATATAAATCACAGCAAGATCTTCTCTGATCCACCTCCTAGAATAATGGAAATAAAAACAAAAATAAACAAATGGGACCTAATGAAACTTTAAAACTTTTGCACAGCAAAGGAAGCCATAAACAAGCCGGAAAGACAAGCCTCAGAATGGCAGAAAATATATGCAAATGAATCAATGGACAAAGGATTAATCTCCAAATATATAAACAGCTCACGCAGCTCAATATTAAAAAAACAAACAACCCAATCCAAAAATGGGCAGAAGACCTAAATAGACATTTCTCCGAAGAAGACATACAGGTGGTCAAGAAGCACATGAAAAGCTGCTCAACATCACTAATTATTAGAGAAATGCAAATCAAAACTACAATGAGGTATCACCTCACACCAGTTAGAATGGGCATCATCAGAAAATCTACAAACAACAAATACTGGAGAGGGTGTGGAGAAAAGGGAACCCTCTTGCACTGCTGGTGGGAATGTAATTTGATACAGCCACTATGGAGAACAGTATGGAGGTTCCTTAAAAAACTAAAAATAGAACTACCATACAACCCAGCAATCCCACTACTGGGCATATACCCTGAGAAAACCATAATTCAAAAAAAGTCATGTACCACAATGTTCATTGCAACATTATTTACAATCGCCAGAACATGGAAGCAACCTAACTGTCCATCGACAGATGAATGGATAAAAAAGATGTGACACATATACACAATGGAATATTAATCAGCCATAAAAAGAAACGAAATTGAGTTATCTGTAGTGAGGTGGATGGACCTAGAGTTTGTCACACAGAGTGAAGTAAGTCAGAAAGAGAAAAACAAATACCGTATATTAACGCATATATGTGGAACCTAGAAAAGTGGTACAGATGAACCGGTTTGCAGGGCAGAAATTGAGACACAGATGTAGAGAACAAACGTATGGACACCAAGGGGGTAAGGCGGCGGGGGTGGTGGTGGTGGTGTGATGAATTGGGCAATTGGGATTGACATATATACACTAATATGTATAAAATGGATAAGTAATAAGAACCTGCTGTATAAAAAAATAAATAAAATTCAAAAAAAAAAAAAAAAGAAAAGAAAAAGAAAGATGCCAGGAGCCCTGCACTTTCAATTCTTAGTGTAACTTATATGCTGTTGTTCCCACTTCCATTTGCCTTGTGGGCCCAGCCTCTGGTCTTACCCCAGGCCAATCCTGCAACAGTATTTATTTCTTTGCTTGTATAATTCCCAATACCAAATCCCATCCACAAATGTAGATTTGACTAGAGATTTTGTAAGAGAGGCAGAAGAGGTAGTTTATGTTGCACTACAGATAGCATTTCATTCAAAAATTCTGGGATATCTTCTAATTCTCTCTTCTTGGACTTGCAGCCATCTACCTTCCAGGCTTCTGACCATCTCTTCTCAGTTCATCTGTGGAGCAATTTAGCTCTCTCCCTGCTTTCATGTCCAAGTTTACATACCTCCACAAAACCACTGAGAATACTGTCAAGTGGACCAAATGCTATTGTTTCTGAGTATAAGGATTTTTGTTTGAACTGAGCCAAGTAAATGATTCTTAATCAACGAATAGCCAACCATTTAAAGACAGTGAGATACTGTAAATATTTAATGTAGAAGGAAGCAAGGTAATAGAACCACCTGAAACCCATCTTGTTCAGGAGAGATGAGAGGAGAGATGGTTAGGTTTTCTGAAGAGCCACTCCTGAAATCTTTACAATGAATACGCCTTTTGTTCTCATGGAACCATTTGTTCCTGGAGAGGCTTCCTTGCCTGAAAAGTGAGGAGGCTGGAGAAGATCTTCTTTGACAAATCATTCATCTTCATGAGGCCAAGACAGGGACCACTGGGCTGAAATTCACGTGTCCAATCCCAAGACACAGTGGGAGAGTCAAGGCCTCCCCAGGAGAGGGCTCAAGTGCAGCCCAAACTTGGGTGTAAAAGCCAGTATTGCACTTGCTTCCAAACTAGCTTTTGTTTTCTGGGTTTTTAAAATAAATTTATTTATTTTATTTATTTTTGGCTGCGTTAGGTCTTGGTTGCTGCATGTGGGCTTTTTCTAGTTGCGGCGAGCAGGGGCTACTCTTCGTTGCGGTGCACGGGCTTCTCATTGCGGTGGCTTCTCTTGTTGCGGAGCACGGGCTCTAGGCACACGGGCTTCAGTAGTTGTGGCATGCAGGCTCAGTAGTTGTAGCTCTCTGGCTCTAGAGCACAGGCTCAGCAGTTGTGGTACACGGGCTTCGTTGCTCTGCAGCATGTGGGATATTCCCAGGCCAGGGCTCAAAACCGTGTGCCCTGCATTGGCAGGTGGATTCCGAACAACTGTGCCACCAGGGAAGCCCTCCAAACTAGTTTTTAAGCAGCTAAGACATTTTTTCCAGCAAGGTAAAACAAAGATAATGTGGACTAGAGTCAAAGAACTCCATCCATGTAGACACACATTCTGGTATCTTTTTGTCTTTCTCAACACTACCTCCTGCCATGCTGATGTGGAGAATAGGGTACCTTTTGTGAGGCTTTGCACAAAACTACAGAGAGTACAGTAAGCTTCCTAATACCCTGCTGTCTCCCTTCATGGTCTCTCCTAGACTCCCAGTACCTCAATCCACTTTTCTCTCTAGCCTGAGAGAATTATAGAAGAGGCTCAGTCCTAGGATTGTGGTCATTCAAGATTCGGTGTTTGTAATGGAGAAGCAACTACAATGGAGGAATGTATTTGCTTCCAGCCATTCTATGTCCAAATGTTGACAAACTGCTTCTGCCAGCTACTGAAGGTCCTTGGGTTGTGCTATATAAACAAGAATTAGCTTTCCTCCCTCTGACCCAGGATAAGAATCTGAGAAGCTGCATTACTCACTAACTTCAGTAGCTAATTTTTATGCAGTTTAAAATGTGATAACCACTCTGATACAGAGGAAGATTATGGATGGAAGCTATCATAGAATATATTGGCAAGGGTGAGGGGGTGGTGTTTGTCATGAGTGGGCCAAGAGTGGTTCGGCAGCCTAGGATGCCTTTTAAGAGCTGAGAAATTCAATGATCAAATTTTGGTGGTTCCTCTAGCACTTTCCTATCCATTGTCCCTACTCCTCAATCTCCGTTTTGGGTTGACATACATTTGGCTGGCTGCAAAGCAAGGCCGGCAAAGGTCTGTTACTGTCCCTCTGTCTCCCTCTTTCCCTTAGACACAGAGCTGCTGAGATGAGCTGGTTCATCATAGATACTTTTCAAGTATCTATGTTATTATACTTTCCTATGTTACTTCCGTACCTCGTACCGGGAGGTGCATTATTTCTAGTCAATCAGTCTCTGCTCTTGGGCACACCAGTTTACAAATACATTTCACACCTGGTTTTCTAATGGTTCTGAAATAACATTCCCCCAAATTTTGTTCTGGGCTACAACGATGGGTCATTATTTCCATAAAAAGAGCTGCAAATTTTGTTTTCCACTTAAAAATCCACTTACATTTTTAGGCGAGTTTCTTTTAATTTGACGTTTTAAAAATGATTAACATATTGAGGTTTGTGCATTTGTAACTAAAGGTTAACTTCACTTCACTAGTCCCTTGAAAGGACTAGTGATGACACATTTGCATTAACATCTGTCCATTTGTTTCCAGACACAGTCTGGGTGGCCTCATTTAAGTAGAAACTGCACACTGGTAGCTTCCTAATTATCTCCTGCACCTATGTGTAGTCTTTGCAGCTGTTCTGGGGTCTCAGGGGGCTTCCACGAGGCCCTTACAGGTTCCCTGCCCACCTGTCAGCCTCTCCATCCCTACTTGACAGTAGGACTCAGCTGTAGCCAGAGCACAGAGGTCAGGGCTTGAGCTGGCCTCTACCTGCTCCATAATCATGGCCAGAAATGGAGAACACTGTCTTGAGTGAGTGTGCTTGGCTTTGCTGAGGCTCACTGAGGCTCCCCATCTGGGGAATCCTGAGATCTTTCCCTGGGAAGAAGAGAGGAGACAGCAAAGATAGCTGATGAGCTCCTTAGAAGTAGAGCTGAGTCAGAACTTTGAGTGGCGTGGCTCCTGGGGTCACACCCAATGAGAATTCAGACCAGACTCCGTAGCTGTGGGGAAGGCGGGGTTAACATCTGTTCCAAGGCTTTCTCCTGTCTTGTTAACTTTGTATGACCTCCTTTCAAGCTGAAGTGGGGAATGGTTTTCATCTTGCAATAGATTCTGAGAGGCAGCCCTTTGGAGCACATTCTGGCTGGTGCCCTGCTAGGTGGGGTCTGCCCTCAGGAAAGAGGAAAAGCATGTTCTCTTTAGGGAACAAGGTCAGGCTCTTTGAGCACAATCATTCCCAAGATCTTAGACTCAAAGGTAAGCTTCTCTGATCCCTACTAATAGGATTCATGAAGGACTGATGGATGTAGGGAGAAGGGAAGGGCGATAATAACCCAGGGGGCTTAACCTCTTGGTCACCAGTGGAATGAGAAGTGTTAGAAAATTCTCCATATTTATAGAGTGGGGCATGTTATCAGATATGTGCTCATCTGTCTTGAGTTGGGTTTCCTAGAATAGAGGCTGTGAGAGACTCAAGGTTATGGGATTTATTGAGGGTAAGTTCTTCAAGAAAAACCTATAAGTAAGGGAAGGAGCTAGGAAACGGAAGGGGGAAGAGCTGAGGAAGGATGAAGTCTCAGCCTGATCAATGGCAAGGAATATCCGCTATCCCCCAGGTTTGATTCCACTTCCTGATAATGCTCCACTCCTGCTTCAACCCCTGTCTACAACCTTCACTGGGTGCTGGAGATGGACCAGGTCCTGGAGATGGACAGTGCCCCTGCCTTGAAGGGCTCAAAGTGGTCATCAATGCCTACAGGCAAACAAGTATCTATGCTATTACACTTTTCACTATCACTTTTCAGGTATCTATGTTATTACACTTTTCTATGTTACTTCCATACCTTGTACCGGGAGGTGCATTATTTCTAGTCAATCAGTCTCTGCTCTTGGGCACACCAGTTTACAAATACATTTCACACCTGGTTTTCTAATGGTTCTGAAATAACATTCCCCCAAATTTTGTTCTGGGCTACAACGATGGGTCATTATTTCCATAAAAAGAGCTGCAAATTTTGTTTTCCACGTAAAAATCCACTTATATTTTTAGGCGAGTTTCTTTTAATTTGACGTTTTAAAAATGATTAACATATTGAGGTTTGTGCATTTGTAACTAAAGGTTAACTTCACTTCAATTAAGGTGATAAAATCAATGCGTTTATGCCGTAATTCAGAACATGGTAGTAAAGTTAATTTTATTTTAAAATTAAAGTTGAAAGCTTTAAATTATGTCACCTAACTATTTGTTTAGTGTGTATATTTAAGTGTACATATAAAGGTATAATATAATTAATGAGCAAAGGAAGCTTATGAATAATGAAGAAGAGAGAACTAGGAGCTTAAAACTGACGTTTGGAGTATTCAGTTGGCTCTTACTAATAGGTGGTAAAGAGTTGTTCTCCACACTTTGTGCGACCTGCCCAGAGAACAGAGGTTCCTCATCTCCTCAGAAAAACCCTCACTTGAAAGCTGGGTAACTTTGTGTCTTGGTGATGACACTTGTCATGCTTTGGAATTATTTTATAAGCAAACAACATAAGTTCCTTGCTTCTAAAAGAGCTAGAGCTTCTAGGTTACCTTCTGCTATGTCTATTTGAAACTCTTTTATTACCATTCTGGTTAATAAAGGAGCCAGGCTATAAGCATATTTTATCCTCAGGCCCCTATGCTCCTATCATAATCAAGTGGCCAATCTCCGGCGACGACTCTTTTTAACGTTGTGCCTACTTAACGGGATGGATTGGAAGGCCCTGGAGATTTGTTAAGGCTCTCCGTGGCCATAATATCTTCTTACCTTCAGGATAATTTGGTCTGATCTGTATAAAATAGTCATGTATACATATGTTTTATCCATGAAAGGATTCTATCATCCTCCACTTTAAAATCATGTTTGTCACTAACAAAGTAGAGTCATTTCGTTTTGTCGTCAACAACTGGATTCTCCGCTCTCCTTTCATTTTGCCTGAAGGTCTGTTATAAGCTACAGGCCAGAAACCAGGTCTTCCTAAAGTAACAACAACAAAGGACAGCATGGGAGCATCGGTAGGAAGGACTGCACCAAATGTGATAATCTGACAATTATCTATACTGTTGCAGGTTTCCCAGAGAAGCTAACCTCACCACTGTGAGAAGATGTGTCAGACTGTGCCAGGGACATCAGTCAGAGCTTCCAGGACTCTTGAAACCCAGAAGTAGATGACATTATGAAAGCAGACAGCAGATCCAAGGTTGGATGAAATAAGAATTGATTATGTGGACAGAATGAAATAGACGAGAAAAGTATTATTGTATTTGTTGGCAATGTCTTTAGTGTTCTATTTTTCAGGGGCATACAATGAAGCCCCTTTTCTGTATTCTTGGGACGTCTTTAACCCTCGAAATAGCTGGCTGGAGTTGTGCAAACAGGAATGAAACTGAATGATGCCTCATCCCAATTGACTCCTCAGAATTCATGAAAGACATCCTAAGGGAAATCTTAATATAGGTACAAGCTAAAGAATCACATAAGAATGTAAGGACGATGATGCCCCTGGTAACTGGAATGCAGATGAATGTTTTTACAGTGGGCTATGCTTAGTTATAATAATAGCACCTATCTTACAGTGTTCTTGTGAGGATGAGACCAATAATCTGTGAAAAGAGTTTACGACAGTGCTTGGCCTGAGGTAATTCTCAATAAATATTATTTTTAAGGTTATTATCACTGATATAATTGCGTTTGATTCTCATAGTAACTCTGTGAGATAGGACTGTAAAAATGAGGAGACAACTGGCAGAATGGAGTAAGAAGGGATGTTTCTTCCATAAGCATGTGTAGATGCTGGTCATAGCTCAGTCACTGGCTGCTTGTAGAACACAGGGGACAGGTGCCCTCTGTGCTTATGCAAGGCACAACATGCACAACTGTACATGGTGGTCCTGGTTTAGAAGCTGACATTGGGTAAATAACTGAAGGTGATGAAGTAGCAAATCTTGCAGATATTTTAGAGAAGAGCATATGCCGGGCAGTGAGAACAGCATATGGGCAAAGACCTCAGACAGGAACATATCCGGTGAGATTGAGGAGTGGCCAGGAGGCTAGTATGGTAAAGGCGTTTGAATGAGAGGGAGAGTAGATGGTGATGAGATACGGAGTCGTACAGTGTCCTGACCATTTGGCTTCCTCAGGTCTGGTGGGGGGCCTTTGGCTTTTACCCCAAGTGAGATGAGAGCCATTGGAGGGTTCTGAGCAGAGGAGTGATGTGACACTAAAAGCTCACTCAGGCTCTGTGGTAAGGGGTCAGTATAGAAGCAGGGAGATCAGTTAGGAGCCTAGTGCAAAGGCCATCTCGATGTTACAGGCACAGGATGCAGCAACAAATAAAACCAGGCCAGGCTTCATGTTGGGAGATATGGGCGGTAAGACAGAGAAGCAGGTTGAAATGCAGTATGTCACGAAGACGAGTGGGTAGAGGGTGATGGAAGATGTCTGTGGCAG
The DNA here is from genome assembly GCF_000442215.2 of Lipotes vexillifer. Lineage (NCBI taxonomy): Eukaryota > Metazoa > Chordata > Mammalia > Artiodactyla > Lipotidae > Lipotes > Lipotes vexillifer. The sequence continues at coordinate 99,408 of NW_006772145.1, forward strand.
GTCAACAACGCTCCCCCCATTAACTGCTAAAACAGCCAGAGACAAACACTAAAAACATGTTTTTGAAGGCTTCTGAATGCAACCAAAACTGGGGGCAGAATCCTGAAGCTGGAACCACAGGGAGATATATTCTTCAGCTGCTTTTACCCTTGGGAACTGGCCAAAGTGTCAGACAAGAGGTCCCATTAAAATATAAGCCAGATCATGTCATTCCTTCGGCCCACACCTTCCCATAAATACTCATCTAATTTAGCGTAAAGCTAACGTCTTTTCGATAACTACGGATCCTGCAATTGGCCCCCCTTTATTAGCTCTCTAACCATTTCCTATTACGATTTCCCTTTGCGCCTTCTGCTTCAGCCACCTGAATGTTTTGCTGCTCCTCAAACCTCCCAAGCACATGTGTGCCTCAGGGCCTTTGCACATCATGCATTTTAGCTGGAATGCACTTCTTCCGGAGATTAGCACTCCTATCTCCTTGTCCTCCTTTCTCACTACTACCTTTTCAATGATTCCTTCCCTGACACACTACTCAAGATTACAACACTCCCTTTTATTTTTTCTCCATAGCATTAATCACCATAGTCTTTATTACATACTTACTTATTGGGTTTGATTACTCTTTCCTCTCCCCACGAAGCAAGCTAAGAGGGAATTTATTTTTATGTTTTGCTCACATTACCTAAAACAGGGACTGGCCCCTTGCAGGGCCTTGATAAATATATGTTGAAGAAATCACTGAATCAATGATCTACATACCACCAACACTGATAAGTTTCAACCATATAGAGTTAAATTAATTTGAAACTGAAGATGACAGGAGCTGACACAAAACTCTCCTCCTTAGGAACTTCAGTGTTATGGGAGGAGATTCCAGCAAACCTCACTAATAATCCCTTAGGTTTTAAAGTTAAAGCCTGAAGACATGGATGAGCTGTAGGAAAGTCAGCAATACCTTTACCTGCTATAGATCAATTCAAAAGGGCTCAGAAGGAAAAGAATGTGGTCAGGCTGTTTTTCTGACTTGGTTTCCAAATGGGAGCTTGATCTAGCTTCTAGATGTGAGAGAAAGCCTCCTACCCTGGAATGAAATAATCTGCAGAAAGAAGTCTCAGTAAACAACCTATCAAGGGCCATTTTCACACATGTAGACAAAACAAAAAAGTGATGGAAAATGTAAAATTTTCTTCAGTCTCATCAAACAGTCCACAAGCCTTTTGAATTTGTCATTCATCTTTTCTCCCATGTGACCGGTTCACCTAAAAGTAGGCCATCTATTGTCAGTCCTAAATCACACCTCCCTACTGGACATGGGATTTCACCAACATACACTAAGCGTTCACTAAATTTTAGTTGAATGAGGCTAAAGCACACAGAACAAATGCATGTACCCAATGGTGATATTCAAAATATTTAACCATGCACACGGCTCAGAAAGAACAACCCCCACAAACAACCAGTACAGCTATAGCAGAGAATACTGGTTGAAAATCAGCCACACATTTATCACCTCTCTCTCCCACCCCCAACATAGATTCGAACACCACTGTATGAGACACTGTATCTAATTGTGACAATGTCCTTGACACTTTGGTCTTCAGCCTTTCTTATTTCCTAATGCATTCATTCACTTAGAGAAAGTAAACTGAGTCACCTATAAAGTCCTACCTTTCTAGGATGTAGGCTTCTTAACGTTTTGCTGACTTCTGAGTAAAACTTTTTCATCACTAGATATTAACTGTTTAAGTTCAGTACAAATATACCCAGGTTCTAGGCCAATAAACCAAAGGTGATTTGCATGCCTACCCAGTCTGATCTTTTCACTAGCTCAGCCAAAGTAATTTCGCATACAAGTAACTTACTAATAATTTCTACTTTTATTATTCAAAGAGCTCTTATAAGTACATGTGTCTCTTCAATGATATAAAACTTCCTTTTCTTCAAGATTAAATATAAAACTTTAATTAAAATACTCAAGGCAATAAAGTCAAATTCTAATCCCCTTAAGTAGTCAATGAAATGGAATTGAAAGAGAGAGGAATGGTGGATTGTTTTTCAATGATCCATTCAATCTTTTAAAAATTTTCATTATCTTCCAAAAAATAAGTTATCTGAGATAATAAGTTTCTTCTTTACAGGAGGCAAAATTTTCCAATGAAACTGTTATTATTCACTCAATCAATATTAAAATAATCAGCTACAGGGAATGGTGCGTCTACAAAATAAATGCCCGTTTTGGACACGTCATCTTTTTGTAGACTGTTTCTGTGCAATTTTATTTTATGCATGTTTTTCTCATCTCAGCATTCATTATGGAAGCAGAGACAATTTTCTAATTTTACTGACTTCAATACACCAGCAGCAGCAACCGTGCAGGTGTATAACTTCAGCATTTGTTCTACAATATTTTAACACACACCATCCATACCTCTAATTTCCTTCCCTACGTCCATAAAAAGTGGTTTGATTCAGTTGCCATGAAAAGTGTTAAAGTTCATTTGAAACTACATATATAGGGGACTTCCCTGGTGGTCCAGTGGCTAAGACTCCATGCTCCCAGTGCAGGGGGCCCAGGTTCTATCCCTGGTCAGGGAACTAGATCCCGCATGCCGCAACTAAAGATCCCACACAGGGCAACGAAGACCCCACGTGCCGCAACTAAGACCCGGCACAGCCAAATAAATAAAGATTAAAAAAAATAAAGAAACTACATATATATGTACAATGGTAGGTTTCGTTCCATCACCACAATTATGCTATTACATATCTTGTGTACTGTGAATAATAAATCAAACAATTGTAAGTGTCTCTTCTTGCACAAAGTTGCCAGCTCTTTCCTTTATAAGATGAGAAGACTTTTAAAAATTAATATGTGGCTATTATAAATTATAGCCAACAGGAGAACCATCATCTTGAAGATTAGAAGACAGAATAGTCTTTGAAAAAATGACTTGCTATAGACAATAGAACAAAACTTAAAAAACCGTCATGCTAAAAAAAAAATACAAAAAAACAAAAACCCACAACTGTCATGCTTTATGGGACAAACGGAGAAGGCATGAAATGGAGGTGACTATACCTTATTCATGAACACATATTAGAGTATTTGCCACATAGTAGTCACTAAATAAATATTTGTCAATTTAGTAGTTGAAGAAAATTTTTCTGAAATCACACCAGGATATGTGTATCAACACTAAACACATCTTGGGTAAATTTTTCTTTTTTGTATTTAAAGAATGAAAGATAGGTAGATAGATAAATAAATGAGAAAGGGAGGAAGAAAGAGAGTTCTATAAGCACTGAGTAAAGGAAAAAAATTAGGAATGGAAATTAGACTGGGCTCAGATTTCTCTGGAAATACTAAATTCTAAAGGACAATGAGGAAACCTCTAAAGAATTTAAGAAAAAGTTGTAACCTCTCCCAAATTTATATCCTGCCAAACTTTTATGTCTAAAGGCAACAGAAAAAATTTTCAAGCATTTTATTCTTATAATCATCTTGAAATATTACATAAATATTTCATACCAGCAGTCTTCAATATAACGTACACTTACCTCAGGAATACACAAAATTTTTCAAGGAGATAAATGGGCACAGATGGTTTTATAGGAATCAATTCCTAGATCCTGAACATATGTATTGTTTTTCAAAACTAGTTCACTTGGTTATTCTTTCTAAACTCCCATTTAATAATCACTCCTTTCCTACTTGACAAAAGAAAGATCAACCTCTTACCCACCCAGAAAATTACTATTCTACAGGATTGCTTTTCCTGTAAGTATCTCTGGAACAATTCAGAATAATAGTATCAGGACTGAGAAAGTGCATGACTCTGAAGACTTAGTAAAAAACACTTTTGCAGATAAGGGAAGTAGCATCTGCTGTCTTTAATAAATTGAATGTTAAGCTGATGGATCACTTAAAAAATTATTTCATACTAGTGAATGTGATTTTTGGCTTCTAACACAGGACTGTAAAGAACTGAGTAACACTGTTATAGAAAATACTTTCTATCCCTATCTACTTAAACATTAGTTTGCATTTCCTCAACTTTTATATAAATGTACTCTTTTTAGTCCGACTTCTTTCAGTCAGCATAATATCTTTGAAATTCACGTCTGTTGTTGCTTACATCAACAGTATTTTTTGTTAATGAATGGTCTTCAATTATATGGATATACTACAGTTTACTTATCCACTCAGCTACTGATGTACATTTAGGTTGTTTTGGCTATTACAAATAAAGCTGCTATGAACATTTGTGTACAAGTTTTTGCATGAACACACGTTCTAATAAGTATGTAATATGTAATAATGATTTTATTTTCTTTTGCATGAATATCTAGGAGTGGAATGGGTAGATCATATGGTGGGTGTATATTTAATGTTTTAAGAAGCTGACAGACTATTTTCCAAAGAGGTTGTGCCATTTTACATTCCACCAGCATTGTATGAGAATTCCAGTTCTGCCATGTCATCACCAATACATTGTAAGTGGAAGCTTAAGCAGTGTTCAGAGAAAATTTTATAGCTTAAGTGCTTATACTAGAAAAAGGAAGTCCTAAAATCAGTAATCTACCCTGCCAATGTAAGAATCTAGAAAACAAAGAGAAAATTATATCCAAAGCAAGCAGAAAGGAGTTAATAAAGATAAGAGCAGAAACCAGTGAAATTAAAAATAGAAATACAGTAGAGAAAAGTCAATAAAACCAAAGGCTGGTACTTCATAAGCATTAATAAAATTGGTAAATCAGATGTACTAAAGAAAAAAAAGATACAAATTAACAATAGAAGGAAAAAAGAGGGGCCATCACTACAGATCTGACAGACACTAAATAGATGCTAAATTCATCTGTGATAAACATAATTAGATAATAAGGGAACTAAAAAGATAATAAGGGAATATTACAAAAAACAGTGTCCACAAATTTAACAACTTAGATGAAATGAATCAATTCCTTGAAAGACATAAACTATCAAAATTCACTCAAGAAGAAGTGCAGATAACTTGAATATTGCTATATCTATTAAAGAAATTGAATTCATAGCTGTTGTTGTTTTAAAGTAATAAAGAATCTTCCAGGCCTAGAAGATTTCACTCGCAAATTCTATCAAATATTTAAGGAAGAAATAATACGGATTCTACACAATCACTTTAAGAAAACAGAATGAAAGAAAACACTTCTCAGAGACATAAGAAAGAAAACTACAGACCAATATCACTCATGAATATAGATACACCCCCACACCCAAATTAGCAAATCAAATTCAGCTATATATAAAAAGGATAATACATCACAACCAAGTGGAATTTATCACGGGAATGAAAGGTTGGTTCAACATTTTAAGAAGAATCAATATAATTTACCATATTAACAGACTAAAGAGAAAAGTAATATGATCGTTTCAGCAGACGCAGAAACAGAATTTGATGCTTCCATCTCAATAATACCTAACAGTGGGCTCAGGTCAATGTACTTCTCAGAGCGAAAAGACCCAGTCATCTGGTTGATACTTACATGGCTAGAGGTGAGCTGTGCTTGCTTATGTGTTCTAAGGAATAAATACTGCATGGGTATAAGGACATCACCCAGATAATAATCTTTCCAAATAAAGCTCCTTGAGCCCTCTGTTAAGGATGGAGGCAAGGAGGGGGAAAGGTGGGAAGGCAGATGCCCATTTCAACAAAATATTTCTGACTTTGACATCAGCATTTTATAAAGATACAAGTCTTAGAAGAAATAAATAAGACAGGAGGAAATTGGAATACCTCAGGGGCCTTCAAACTTCTTTTGATAATGCTTTGATGAGATTTGTGAATCTCATTTTGTGACTTAAATAAAAGTCTTTCTGCTGAGAAGTTGAACAATGCTTTTTTAGACTTTCTCTTCTGTTACGAGACTGTTATGAGAGGGCACTGATGAGTTCTAAACATTTTCCTTGATGAAATTCCTTCTCTTTTCTTTGGAATGTTTTCCCCTCTAGCCTCAGGACTACATGCTCTTACTTTAGCCTTTGAGACAACAGTAGCAGAGTGTTTTCTAGTAACACCTGGAGCAGGGCTCACAGTGGATCCATTCTAATAATAAGGGCTTGAAACTAATTGTAGTTATACTTTCCACTCATTTACCCATTGCTTCCAACGAAATCCAAAGTTATTATGGTTCACAGGGACCTAAAACTCCAGCTCCTTCTCCTGTAACTCTGCCCCTTGCTCTCTAAGCTCCAGCCACAATTTCAGTTTCTCAAATTCATAAATCCTTCGTAAAACCTATGCCTTCAGACATGTTCCCTCTGTTTGAAATGCTCTTCCCCTCACTCCCCACCTGGTTAACCCCTCTTCATGCTTCAAGTCAGCTTAAATGTCTTGTCCTGAACACATTCCAGTCCATCTAGGAATTGTTCTCCATTACACTTCCTCTTAGCACCTCATACTATTTCTTTATCGTACGCAGCATGACTTGTTGTTCCATATCCGTTTCCTTGGCATACTTCTCCCACTAGGTTGTAAATTCCATGCAGGCAGGAGCAATATTCACTTTATATACCATTGTGTTTCCAATGCATAAACAATTCCTACCACATAGTAAGTGCTCAGTAAATCTGTATTGAGTAGATGCTGAATAAACTATCGCTATCCTTCTGTACTCTAATACTTGATCAAAAGTGAATACCCCAGTTTTTAAGCCTCCTCAAAATATGTTACTATAATTAATTTTAACAGCATAGCATGCCTATTAAAACTACATGCACTACTAGAATGCTAATAAAAATACTGTTGCCTGAAAGAACGAGAAACAGTTTCGAATGTGAAGATAGATTGGAGCGTTAGGAACTCAAGCGGCTTTACCGCCTGTTTCATCCGGCATTATCACCATGGGCTGCAACCACATGTGATCAGGTAGCTTAGAGTAAAAACAGTTTTGTAACAATTTCCAATAAATTCCTTTACTTTTCTGTACTTTCCCCAACCATTTCTTCATAAATGCTCATGAAATGGAAAAAAGTTAATAATTTGATTTTTTTTAGTGGACTCCTAAGGTGTGCTTGACTCAATGACAACAAGCAGCAAAGAGAATCCAAGAAGTGTGTAATATGGATTGTCTCCTCAACCACTAAATACAGGATCATATGTTTGTGTTCATTTGTTATCTCATTGTTTTCCATTTCAAATAGCATCCCACTGTTGGGGTTAACAAGATTGAAATAACCAGTCTATCCTTCCACTGACAGCCCAGTCACACATCTCTACCTTCCATTTTTTAGTTGCTAGACAACTACTGTGTCTAGCTACAGGTGTGACAATGATAAAGAAATTAATAATGTTGACATTATTGCTCCTAGCCTAATGTTTTCTTTAATTAACTGGTTGTCAGACACAGCAAATACTATTTCGATACCCTAAGACATCCATAATGGGGACAGCAATCTCTAAGAGATTCAGAATCCATGAGCTAAATGGGACTTTATTTGAGATCAGCCCGAACTATAACAACAGCATTATAACTTCAATATAAAGACACAGAGTTTGATAAATAATTTGGGAGACATTAGTTCATAATTTTAAATTAGAATGGTTCCAGGAACTCTGAGAATCAAGTTATCCTAGCTAAAATGTATCGGTCTTTTTCTCTTTTTTTAAGAAACCAGTGGCATAATGAGTATTTCCAGCATCCAAGGCATCTTCCTAACCAATAAAAAGTGAAGGGGCAGGGAAATGAATTAAGTTCCTCTCCAGCCTCATTGAGAAATCAGGAAGGGGACTGGCATGAGACCACAGGTAGAAGAAAAACCATCAAAAGCTTGCATGATGCCAGGACCCACAGAATTGGAAAAATCAGCAACTATGGCTAAGAGTGAAAAGATAGTGACAAAAAGGCATCTGGTCACAGGGAGGATCAAACCGAGTGATACAGTAGAATTCTATGCCCATGGGCAGGTAAGCATCTGAATGGGGTCCCATATGTGTGAGGTGAGCGTGTTTTGCAAGCTTTCACACAGAAATTCCGGTGGGTACATATACATATAGATATGTATATAGATAAAAGATTTTCACATATTGAGGTATGGGGAAGTCATAAAGGCTTATACATGAGTTAACCTGAATTTTATGCTAAATAAAACAGCCAGTTCGTGACCTATTGAGACAGGCTGGGACCTGGGACCCTTTGCTGGGACCTGGGCCCTTTTGCTGCAGGGCTGCAGTGCTGGCACCTGGACACACCTCTCCTTGAGCAACAGAATACAAAGAAACCGTATGGGACTAAAAATAACTGCGCACATGCACAGTTGGGGCAAATTCTGGACCCAAAAGATGCAAAGAGACCAAAAAACCCAACTGCCACTTTTGAAGATCCTGGAGCAAAAACAGGGTGTCAGGAGCAAAAGCAGGGTACTGTGCATATGCCCCCTGCACTCAGTACCACCTAAGGGGTGGGCCAACCACCTAAGCCACCCCTCTGGCCTGACCCCTAGACACACCCCTACCCTCACCCCACACCCCCTTGGGGAGCAAGCAAGCAAGCAAGCAAGGGAACCTGTTGTTTGTTCTCACTGCCCCTGCTGCAGCAAGGGCCCCAATAAAGGCTTGCCTGAATTCTTGTCTGGCCTCTAGTCAATTTCTACTGCTTGGGGAAGGCCAAGAACACTGGTCAGTAACACTATCAAACATACATTGTACATCTTCTTTAATGATTAAGAAAAGGGCACACTGATGAGAAGTAAAGGATGCCCACGTTAAAAATAAAGATTAGGACTGCCCTGGTGGCTTAGTGGTTAAGAATCTTCCTGCCAATGCAGAAGACACGGGTTCAAGCCCTGGTCTGGGAAGATCCCACATGCTGCGGAGCAACTAAGCCCATGCGCCACAACTACTGAGCCTGCGCTCTAGAGCCCATGAGCCACAACTACTGAGCCTGCGCTCTAGAGCCCGCGAGCCACAATGAAGAGTAGCCCCCACTCACTGCAACTAGAGAAAGCCCGCACGCAGCAATGAAGACCCAACGCGGACAAAAATAAATAATTTTTTTTTTTTTAATTTAGAAAAAAAAATAAAGATTAAATGCCTCCTTTCCTGGGACACCAATGCTAGTACTCCTTCAAGGATAAGACTCCCTTCCCAGGTGCCAAAGCCATACTGACTCACTGTGTATGTGCTGCCTTCTGGGCTGTAGTCCTCAGTCTGCCTCAAATAAAACTCCTTTCTATTCCTATTATAGATTGTTTATTGATTATTTCCATTGACAATATACATATATATACACAGACACATATTCTGCCATATATCGATATATAGCATATGTGTATATATATATGATATCATATACCAATACATGTATCGAGATACGGAGAGAGAGAGAGAGAAGTATTTTCTGTTATTTAAATACTGCTTGCCCAATGTTTCAGATAATCTTCAAAGTGCTGGGAAAGGGAGTTGTGGTACCTGGCAACAGTCTATGAAAATCATTGTTTTCTCTTTCATTCTCTCCTTTTCTAGAGTAACATCAAACTTATTCACTTATTAATACAGCACAATTCTGCCCACACCCCTAGCCCCTGAGTCTTCCCCTCTTTTCAGATCCAGTTCCCTAAGTGGAATTCCAGAAATAACTATAGTTATAATTGTTGTAAATTATACAGTTGAGTTATATCACTTCCAACAAGTGACGTTTAAGAATATTCAGAGTTCTTTATGCTCATTCTTGGGAGAAAGAAAGCCATGCATTAGGCTGGTGTAGTTGATTTGGGGGTTGCCTGTCCCAGATCCCCTTTATGGAGCGGACCCATCTCCCAGCTGCTGTGAATGTCGGCTGCTCATGGCTCTCAGCTGTGCCTCTCTCTGGAGAAGAAGTCCTTTTGGCCAAAGGGACCTTGCTCTGGAAATGCCTGGAAGGCTGTGCCCTCTCTCCAGGGATAGGCACCCATCCCCTCATGACTGATTGATGCGTGGTTAAACGACTAAGTTGTTGAAACTAGAGGAGAAGGCTGAGCAGGAGGATACAGGAACTATCGAAAATACTTTGTTTCTTTCCCAGGGGTGATCCTTCATGGCTTAACTGCCCAAAGAAGTAAAGTGTAACGTCTGCACCAGTGCCACCTCCACCATGGGGAGAGGGCATGCAACTGGCTGAGCAGGAGACACAGAATCTAAGAGCTAAAGAACCCTGAAAATGGCAACAAAAGCCATTTCTGGGGGGAAATAAATAGCCAGCAGCCAGAACTTTGGAGACAGCACTTAAGGATACAATCCTCCGTAAGAAGAGCAAGGATGGAGATTCAGGGCTTAAAAATGCATTTGGAACAACTGTAGAAGCAGAATTAAAATTAGCTGCAATTGGTAATAAGAACCTTTACACAAAAATATCAGTAATAAAAAGTAACAATAGCTATTGTTTTTTTAATTTAATTTTTTTTATACAGCAGGTTCTTATTAGTTATCTATTTTATACATATTAGTGTATATATGTCAATCCCAAACAATAGCTATTGTTGATTGAGCATCTGCCAAGTACCGGGCTTGGTGCCAGCTTCTTTACATTTATTCATCATAATCCCTGCAACAAATCTGTAAGGCTGGAATAAGGCCAACACCCATCTCTGCACAATGCTTTGTTGCCTCCTATTTCATTACAAACTCTCAGTAGAAAAGAGTAGTGTGGAACAGGCAAAAAAAAAAAAAAAAAAAGAGAAAGTGAACCCGTAGTGTAGTAGGGAAGAACAAATCTGACTCCATATTGGATCTGTTTCTTTAACTTTTGTATTCTATCGCTTTTGCTACTAGTTAAGAATGTTGCCTATAGACTGAAATATATAGGATAGCCCATTCTCAAGGCTCTGACCTCTAAAGGTCACTTTTCCATTTGTATAGAGATAAAAGGTTGCAGAACAGAGAATAACACTTGCCTTGTCGGAGGTTTATAGGAACATTGTGACCGGACTTATGTGGCCAGCTGCAAGAGCAAAGGATTCCTACACCAAGAAGTTTGCAGCAACCAACCTCACCCCCTCCCCTTTCAGTATAAAAGAAGCCTGAATTCTAACTCAGGGAAGATGGTTCTTTGGGACACTAATCCACCATCTTCTCGGTTGGCTGGCTTTCTGAATAAAGCCAGAAAAATAAATAAATAAATAAAGCCTGAATAAAGCCTGAATAAAAATGGCTTTCCTTGTCCCAGCAACTCATCTCTTGATTTATTGGTCTGTCCTGCAGGTAACAGGACTCGGTAACAATAGCATCATTTCATTCTCCTTAGCACACAGCACAGTGCCTGGCACATAGTAGTCACTCAATAAGTATTTGTGGAATGAATGAAGAAGAGGAATTTATATATTAATACCAAAATTTTAATAATGGTTAACTTTGAAGGGTGGGGCTGGGAGTTGCATTTTCCTGTGTGTTTCTCCAAGATCTCCACATTAAATTTATACTTTTGTAAATTGGAAAATTATGAGCATATATAACTATATGCAATGTTTAAATATTTTGAAAATTGTGATCAATTTAATTCTTGAATGAAGAGGGGTTTTTTTTGTTTTTGTACATAGAAAATCTTATTTAGATTTCCCACAGATCACTTTAGGCTGTAATTTATTAGTACACATAAATCCAAGGTTGTATAAATGCCTCTTAGAAATCAATTTTTAGCACCAACGACAGCATCTGCAGAATGCCACTGTAAAGGTGGCTCTGAATCCCACATAGAGAGAGGGCTGCTGCAGCTTTCCGCTGGGGAAGGGAGCCACTGTTCAGGGCACCTCTTCTGTTCCCTGAAAAGGGAACTTCTACTTTCATCTATGGCCATACAGATCTTAAAAAAGAGAGAGTCCTAAACATGTTCCTTAAATCATGTTTAAGGAAGGGAAAAGTTCTCCTCTACCCTTTCTAGGTTCTTCTGGCTGGTCTAAGAATTAAACTGATGTGAGATAAATTAACAGGAGAAAGTAAAATTTAATTACACACTTACAGGTGTCCCATAAGAAAAATGAAAAATGGACAAGTCAGTCAATTGAGAGTTATATGCCATCTGGGAGAAAAGGAGGGTGTAGGGGCTTGGACTTCAAAGGGGAGGAAGGCAATTCACATGGAGATGTAAAGATAAATGTCTGGTAAACAAATGTTTGCTATGCTATGCAGAGAGGACACAGACAGAGAGGACTCTGGTCTCTACACCCTGCTAAGGTGCCCCTAACACACCTGGTCCATATTCTCTGAAGATATTTCTGGCTATAGTGCTTTCCTGGACCAGACCCATTATCTAAATTCTTTTAGGCAGTTAAGGGGGAGGTAAAAAGAAAGACTTCCTGTGTTTTCCATTTACTAAAAATAATCAGCCTAGAATAATCCTCATGCCAAAGAGATACATTTTGGGGTTCCCCTACATCCATAACAGCCAGCAATGAACAAAGGAAACCCCAGCAAATACAATGGCAGACAAATACAAACATTAGGGTGTCAAGAAATCTGCTTAAAATATGCCTGAGTGTTATGGCATAATTCTGGAATTATGCCCTAAAATTCTATCCTTAGGTGGGATAATAAAAATGCTCTGGAATGTCAGTTTCTTGCCCCCAGTGAACCACTTTCTGATAAGCAATTTGATCCTCTGCTAGCTGATCTTGACCCAGAAACTGTTTGAACTGCACTCCTATTTTACAGATGAAGAAACTGAGGCTCAATAAAAACAACAACAACAACAACAAAAAAAAAAACAAAGAGAAGAAACTGAGGCTCAGAGAACTTGAGCCATCTGCCAAGGAGCACAGCTAGTTGAAAGCAAGTCTGAAAGAAGACTGCAGGTTTCCTGATTATCTAATATTTCCATGGTACCCACTGCAGAGGAGGGTTTGTCCTGGCTCTTCTGGGCATTTCACAGTCCAGAAGTCACTCCACATGCCCCTCTCATCCAGGTTCTCTTCATCCACACCATCACCACCTGCTTCCTGGAAGAATTCAGCATCTGGCCCATCTTTCCTTGTAGCCCCTTCCCCATCCTCTGCTGACATTTCTCCTGCCTTTAGCCTATGGGGGGGGGGGGAGGTTCTCCTTGCCTAAGGGGCTCTGTTCCACAAGCTCTGTGGACAGGCCCAGCCCTCTGAATGCCACTTTTCTCTGACCCCTCTCGGCAAGTAGCTCCTTTGTGGATGCTGCTCCTTGCAGGATGGATGCTTTCTTTTAGCTGTAGTTTAATGAATGTCAGAGTAGGTTCTAGCCAAGCAGCCTAAGTCAGGAGCTTAGAAACAAAGCAGCTACTTTCATTTGAGGCTTGCCCTGTTCTCAGCCCAGCTTTTCTGACAAGACAGCATTTTATATTTTTTGCCTCATTTGTAGTTGTGTGGCCCTGTCCCCTTACCGCATTCACGAGATCCTGTCTCTAGGATCTGCCAGCTTCCCCGTTTCCCACGCGTTTGGGGCTCTTCTTTGCTGGGCCTCCTGGATGAGGGTTCCTGCCTCTTAACTCCCCCTGCTGGTTGCTGATTACATATTAGGTTAAACCACATGATCCGTATTTGCTACCTACAAAAATGTCAATTTCATTTGGTTTAACTTAATATAGGAAAGTCCTACACGAACACCAAGACACCAGACACTGTTGAGTTGTACCTGGGTGAAATTTGGAAGAAAGGTTATCTTTCTGGTGTTGTACTTTCATTTTTGCAGAGCCTGACCTTTCTAGACACATACATACTGTATTGTCATACGTGTGGCTGCGCGTGTGTGTGTGTGTGTGTGTGTGTATAAACACATGTGTCTTGATACCTGTTTATTTCATTTTCACTGACTAACCTTTAACATGGGAACATATTTGTTTGTAATTAAAAACAAAGCTAAGGCCCTAGGTCCTGCCTCTCAGCAGACACGGAGGGCTCCTGTTCACAGCTGTGCCCTCGGTGGGTAGATTTCAGCAGGGACCACAATATTTGGATGTCCTGAAGTGGACACGGCAATGTCGTTCTGCCATAGGCTTGGTTCCCTGCCAAGGGAGCAGCTAAGCTCCAGAACAGAGGTGCCAACACATCTGTCTGCTTGGGAGGAAGTTTTGGCTCAGTCACCACAGAAGGTCTCAAAGTGAGGCTGGAGCAATTTGCAATTAGATGTTCTCATTTGCATTTTTCTTACTATCAGCTATTTAGAGAAGAGCTTTAGAAATGCTGGCTGATGATTCTGGGAGCTGGGTCTGCTTCTATCCACAGACCTGCAGGCAGAAGGGATTTCAGCCGCACTAACACTTAAATACTTAAGGGAAAACACTTAAAAAGCAGCTATTCCACCTCACTTTTTGTGTTAGTGATAGTGTATCTGTTCTCAAGACTGTTTACTATAGCAGACACTGGATTCCTCCACATTATCTGGATGATCTTATACAAAGCATTCAACCTTTCTAAGTTCCAGTTTTCTTATTTGTAAAATGGGATAATAATGTGTTCCTTATAGGATTATTGTGAGGGCTACTTAGATAATGTTTACTTTCTAGTGGAGCAAGCAGACAGCAAACCATGATTCAACTGGTAAGTGTTTAGTCCTTGTGATGCTGATGAAAAGGAAATATTCAAGGTACCAGAGAAAGACTAATAGGGATCTGGGTTGGTTGGGGGTACCAGGGGAGGCTTTACATCTTAGGGAAGCTGTATTGAAGAATGACATCATTGTTATATCTAGTTAGGAAAAGACAAAATAAGCATCTTGAGATGATTGCAAAAATTTAGATCTGGAATGCATCGTTTGGGGTAAAGGAAGCAGGTAAGAGACAGTGACTATCAATAGGTGCTTTCTTATTCTCTTAGTGTTTCTAAATGTGCTTGATTAGGCAAACTAAAGGAACTGAATAAATTGGAAGGAGGTTCTTGTGTCTGGTGCAGGGCTCTCAACAATGGCACTGTTGACATCTTGGGTGGGATACATCTTTGCTGTGGGGACCTGCCCTGTGCATTGTAGAATGTTTAGCAGTGTCCCTGGCATCTACCCACCACCCCCAGTCATGATATCCCCAAACGTCTCCAGACATTGCCAAATGTCCCCTGGTGGGCAAAATCACCCCCAATTGAGAATCGCTGCTCTAGTGAATTCATCTTAGAATTACATAGCATTTGGGGCTTCCCTGGTGGCGCAGTGGTTGAGAGTCCACCTGCCGATGCAGTGGACACGGGTTCGTGCCCCGGTCCGGGAAGATCCCACATGCCACAGAGCGGCTGGGCCCGTGAGCTCTGACCGCTGAGCCTGCGCGTCCGGAGCCTGTGCTCCGCAGCGGGAGAGGCCACAACAGTGAGAGGCCTGCGTGCCACAAAAAGAAAAAAAGTAAAAAAGAAAAAAGAAATAAAAAAGAATTACATAGCATTTGTAGTATATAAATTAGTAATAAATAGTCCCCCATCTCTGAGGACATGGGAGAAAATATAAAAACAAAAACACAGTCAGCCTGAGCCTTGGTCAGAATCTGGGTGGGTCATTTGGGATGATGAATTCTGCCTAAGACCTGACTGTGCTGCCCTGTTGTCAGTGTCATAAGCTGGAACTAGCTTGCCCAGAAGCCCTATCCCTGAGTGGCTCCAGGTAAGCCTGGTGAAAAGAGGGACCTGTACAAAATGTGGGAGGCAGGAGAAGCACCGGTCATCACTCTCAGGACTTCAGGGCCTGTTACAGTGATGGACAGTTGCACTGCTGACTCCAGCGTATCCTCATTCTCCTCCACTCCTTGTCCAGTTCTTCCCAACAGCTGGTCCTGCTGACCACCAGCAACCCCAGCTCCCCACCAGAAATGTGACTACGGAAGTGCAGAGGTGGGAGCCTCACAGTGACAACTTTCTGGGACAGTTCTGTTTGGGTAACTAACTGGATGTACTTGGCTTCTCAGAGTTCCCTGCAAGCTCTGACTTGTCCGTCAGACGAGTGCTTCAGGAGGTCAGTTAGGGCTTACCCTCTAACCCCATGATCCCTCTTCCAGAACTGCACTTCCCCATCTCCTCCCGCAACTGGGTAACATCAAATTTCTATCAAAAATCCAACCCCTTATCCCATAACACTCATAGTAATTGAGTGATGGAATCCTGATAATCTCTCTCTATCCTTAGCCTTGCTCAGAACCTGAATTTCAGAAGCAACTGCCCTCTAAGCCATTGTTAGTCACGTTCATCCCCAGGGAGGAAGCTGAGGACATGAATCATCACCCAGAACAGAGGCGGAGAGAAGCAGGACAAGCAGTCAACTTCCTTCCTAATTCAATGGGTCCTAATAAATTTATGTCTACTATGCCTGTTCCAAGAGCTCAATTTGTTTTGTCTGCACTGGAAGATTGTAGACTAGAAGAAAATTAACTCTCTGTAGGCTGAAAGAAGAAGGCTTTCCTGTGAGCAGCCTCAGGTTTAGGATTTGAGCTGGGGTGATAAGTTCAGCCTAGCAGGGCCTCCACATCCCGACTGAAAGTGGTGACCACACTGCATCCTTGACATTGCCTGTGTCTTAGTTCAGGTTCCCCAGAAGCAGACCCAGAGATAAGGATTTGAGACGAGCTGTTCACTTAAGAGATGTTGCCAGGAGACCCTGAGGGAGGCATGGGGAAGTGAGGCAGGGCAGGGCAGGCAGCTAATAAAGGATTTGTTATCCAGCTAGTGACCACATGGGTAACTGGAGCTCAATTCCATTGGGGAGTTCTGGAAACCAGTATAGAACACACTGAATTATCCCAACTGGAGCTGATGACTCTTGGGGAGGAATTCTTGACATATACTTCTGACCTGCTCTGCACATAGGCAGAAGATCCTAGCTGCCAGAGATACAGATGCTGGGAGCTGGACATTGGCCAGTGTGCACTAAAATGGTGAGGCCCAAGAGAATATACAAAGAGGCAATGACAGCCTGCAACACCAGAATGTGTGCATAAGACTCAATACTCAGACGGAAACCAGATCTTAGAAGAGACAGAGCAGCAAAAAATTAAAAAGGGTGTGTCCTGGGTCTTGCCTCTAATCTCAGGAAGAGGTTGTTAGCACTGCCTTTGAATCTTAAGCCCTGCAAACTGGAGTCTTCCCTACTCACATTCCTCTGGTCAGTTTAGAACAATGTGGAATATACTCCATGTATTTGCTCAGCTTATTTATTTCCTATTCTTCCTGGCTTTACATCATCATCAGACTGGATGGTCATTCCTGTTTCCTCTTCCTTTGGTTCCACTGAACCAAATAGAGGAAAGAGGTCCGAGGATACTGGAAGTGGCCTTTGGGTGTGGAATTTAGCTTCTTAGGAAAACTGATCACACAACATTCTGATCTCCAGGAGGGCCTGCCTCAACCTGCATCATGCACATAAGGGCACGCCATAGAGAAATGGTCCCCTAGTTCCCTTCTCCATACTGTGAGTTGGCTATTTGATAGACAGGACAAAGAGATTATAGGAGTATCTTTGCACATTCCTCTCCTGCAGGAAGTGCCTTTCTCCTTTGAGCATCTTTCATGCTACATGGTTGAGATGGGCCAGGGCAGGGCTCTGGGGAGCCGATGGTTGACTCTGGCACCTGAGGACTTGCTTGGGTGGAGCCTTTAATGGAGGAGGGCCAAGGGTCTTGGAGGTTCCTGTGTGGCCCAGGGTCACTCTAGAGCATAACAATGTATAAAGGGATCCACGGGAAGGACCAAAATAAGAATGAAATGTGCCTATGACTGGAGTGTCATTTGTCATGGAATTCAAAGGAGAGAGAGTGAGGGAGGTATGAGAGAAGGAAGAAGGGGAAGGAAAAGAGGGAGAAAGAAAGAATGAAGTGATGGATGATAGTGTTTTCTGCTGCCCAGTCCATGAGATGGTGTCATCTTAATTTTGAGATGACATCCCTGAAGCTCAGGGAGGTCAAGTGACTTTCCCAAGGTGACATAGCTAGTCAGTGGCAACACTCAGATTCAAACCTGCTCTGACTTACTCCCAAACCAATGCGTGTTCCACTCTGCACACCAACACAAGCATTATACTTGGCTGGAAGCTGGATGGGGTGCAGCTCTAGCAGAGGTGAGGAGAACCCAATAAATGCAGCTACCCAAGTGTTACTCACTACCTCTTCATTCACATTATTAACAATAACTGACTAATACATAACATTTGAGAAATTACTGTGTGCTATAATACTCTGCATGCCACTTAATCTTCAGAACAGCCTGACAGCACATTAAAGAATTACTTGGGGAGCTTTTATTTTTTTTGTTTTTTTATTTTTTAGGCCGTGCCGTGAGGCATGTGGGATCTTAATTCCCTGAACAGGGATCGAACCTGTGCCCCCTGCTTTGGGAGCTTGGAGTCTTAACCACCGGACTGCCAGGGAAGCCCCCTTGGGGAGCTTTTAAACATATGAACACCAGGGGGGCCCACCTTCAATTACTGTATATTAGACTCACTTGGGGTTGGAACAGAGCATTAGTATATTTTAAAAGTCACCAGATACTTGTGATGAACAGCCAGGGTGAAGAACTATTGCTTAGAACAGTGGTTCCCGGACTCTAACATGCAACGGAATGCCCCGGAGGGCCGATTAAACAGACTTCTGGGCTTCACTCTCAGAATTTATGATTCAGTGAGGTAGGGACTATAATTTCATATTTTGAACAAATTCCCAAGTGACACTGACGCTGCTGGTCTGGGGACCTCCCTTGAAGAACCACTGATTTAGAACAACTTTGAGGATGGTGTTAGAGTGATCTACACTCCTGATCACAGATCAGGTCTGTGATCTTTGCCCTTAAAAATCTATGCTCTGGGGCTTCCCTGGCGGCGCAGTGGTTGAGAGTCCGCCTGCCGATGCAGGGGACACGGGTTCGTGCCCCGGTCTGGGAAGATCCCACATGCCGCGGAGCGGCTGGGCCCGTGAGCCATGGCCGCTGAGCCGGCACATCCGGAGCCTGTGCTCCGCGACGGGAGAGGCCACAACAGTAAGAGGCCCGCGTAGCGCAAAAAAAAAAAAGAGTCTATGCTCTGTTTGCCTCATCTTGTACACAAGTTGATCAGGCCTGACTACCAAATGCTTCACTAGAGAGCAGTTATGGATGAATCCCAGCATTGTGTAAAAGTCTGCTGCATTAAATCAGTTCCAAACTTTTGCCTGCTAGCAGTGAGGAAGAAGCATTAGAGATTATGAAGCTAATTTAGCTTCATTAGTCAGGATAACATTAATTTCTCCAGTCTTCTTACTGAAGGACCACTAATGCATGC
The DNA here is from genome assembly GCF_000442215.2 of Lipotes vexillifer. Classification (NCBI taxonomy): domain Eukaryota; kingdom Metazoa; phylum Chordata; class Mammalia; order Artiodactyla; family Lipotidae; genus Lipotes; species Lipotes vexillifer. The sequence goes on from NW_006772145.1 coordinate 118,595, forward strand.
AAAAACACTTCATCCAAGACAACTTCCAAGCGCCTCCTCCCGGGCCTGTGCTCAGAGACCAAACTCTTCCATATAAATGTTCTCTCCTGAATGGACTCAAGCTCTCTGTACTGCCTGCCTAGGCAGCTAGGATGCCCCTTAGAAAGTACAACTCCTCTTCCAGGTAATCCCTGGAGCAAGCCTCAGATGCCCCAGTGATGGAGGGCTTTGGCCTACGTGGCACTCAGGATGGTCTCCGAGGTCAATTTAAATCCTTTGTAAATATCAGAAGGTAAAGCCAAAGAGCACCATAAGCAAAATGATTACAAATTCAGTTTCCTCCAGCATTTTTTTACTGCCATAAAGGTGAATTTCAAGACCTCAGATATCCAAGTGATTGCACTTTCAACTTTAACTTCTAAGACAGACTGAGGGCCTCCAAGATTCTTGGAGGAGGCCAGCCTTCTGTTTGTGTGCTCTCCCTCCCACATCTTCCCTCCATACAGGCTTTCACCTTAGAATAGTGGTCTTTTCATTTAGAAAAGGGGTATGGAGCTGAGAAATGCCTTGATAAGATTATTCCCTACTCTGCTCCTTCCTTCCATTTTGTCCTTGTTCCATGATTTTTTTTTTTTCTTGAGAGCCATACAACCAAGAAGCTGACAATAAACACAGGAAACGGTCTTGTGTAGATTCTCTAAAAGCAGAGCTTGAGACAGACTGCTGAGCAAATGATTGAGGGGCTCTTTTCAATTTCCCTAAGAATAAGGAAATCAGGCAGGAGAGGGAAAGA
>NW_006772145.1:119422-209432 GCF_000442215.2 Lipotes vexillifer
ATCTAACCTCTGATCCCACAAAGAGCTCTGGAGCATGAGTTATATCAGGGTATTCCTTCCTTGAAGCAAGGGGGACAGCCCTTTGTACTTTGTATCAGTCAGTGATAGTCTGTGGGCCATTGATGGGAAGGGCATAATATCCCAGGCATTTCCAAAAAGTGATTCCCAACAGACCAAGGGCAAATCTCAGGATACAGAGGCAGCTGTCTAACACTCACGGAAGCTGGTGACAGGTGCAACTGCCAGATAAAGGGGATCTGGGCACCAATGGCATCTACCATAGGAACTTTGCAGAATCAACGTGACTCTTCCTCATGTGTATGTGTAGCAAGTGCACCTGGGAAGTAGGTGATGTTTTCCTTCTGTCGCCTTTCTTCAGGACTTGGTGCAGCCCTTGCTGGAGGGAAAGCAGTGGCTTTCCCTCTCTCTGTATTCATACCTCTGCTGTAGTCCTTAGGTATGTTAACATGTTTTATTGTCAGTGTCCGTCTCCACATTGAGAGCAGGAGCTCCCTGTGAGCTGGAACCCTGACCCACTCATTTTGTATCCTGAGAAGGAGGGCAGCACCAGGCACAGGCAGGGGCCCCTTAGTTTGCTAATAGCATGACCCAAAGCTTTCCTGCCCCTCCTCTTCATTCACACGTCTCGGTTCAGTTCCATCAGGGCCACGTTCAATGAAAGAGACAACAACCAAGACCTTAAGAATGCCCATCTCTGGAGCTTGGAAAATGCTTAATGTAATTGCAATTGTGTAGAAATAAAGACAGATGGTCTCTGTAAACAGATGACAATGCACAGAAGGTTTAGTCATTCTTGAACTCACTTTGGTCCAAAGAAAGACCCACTTAATGGCTCTGTAAAGCAAGAGCAACAACCTGTACAGATATAAACAAGAAGGGACAGACCATTCTTCAAGGTATTAACTGGTATTTGGAGAGACAGCATTTGCTATAAGGAGTAAGAGCAGCAGAACAACTTAGGAATAGAAGCTCGTTGTGCAAAGCTAGTAATCTGTAAGGAGGCACCACCCTGGCATTATTCTGATATGTAGAAATTGGTTTTTTCAAGTATATTACAAAACAACATCCTCTAGTTAAAGTAAAGATCTCCCCTTTCCAGTTATAAGCATGAAGAATTATCACTGTGGTACAATATTCATAAGCAAAAAATAACTTACGCAAAAGTGATGCAAATATTACTTCAAAAAAAGAAAAGATTGCATCACGAGGGCAGATTAAATACATGGTTTTGCTTAAAATCCCCCCAAAATTACCAAAAAAAAAAAAAAGCAACAAAATCAAGTTCTTGATTTTGAGCAAGAAAAGCTCCATCTAGACACAGTGTTTCTAATAAAAAGATCATGTGAATGCTGGAGGGGATTCTCTCATTACGTAGCCACTTAGCCATTGTGATGTTCTCTTCTAAGATACATGATTAGTGGAAGCTGGGTTTTGTGCCTGAACCTAGTACCATTTTTTGTGGTCTAGGAGGTCTTCATCAGAAGGTGGTTTCCCTGGACAAAAGGCAGATCCTCTCGTCCTGCCCTGGCCAGTACCACAGCAACTTCAGCAGCTACAGCACTGTACTAGAAGGAAAACTCTCCCTAGCACTTGCGGATATCAGGGCTCTTTTGGTAGGTCTCCACTCCCGCCCACTTTTCCTGGACTCCATTCCCTTTTTGATGGTTGGTGGTAAGTAGGGGGAGGAAGCTGCTGTTTGGGGGGGTTTATAAAGAGAATTGCTAAGAGATATGATGGAGATGGGGTTGAGGAACTCTGAATACCTCCAACAAGCCATGGAAGGATGATTCCTCGTTTTTTTGATTGTTAGGATTCCTGGGGTTCTAACCCAAGGACTGGCCCTGGAAGGAAAGCATGTATGTCTAACACGTCCCTCAACATGTGCTCTCATTGCGGTGGCTTCTCTTGTTGCGAAGCACAGGCTGTAGGCGCGCAGGCTTCAGTAGTTGTGGCTCGCGGGCTTAGGTGCTCCGCGGCATGTGTGATTCCCCGATCAGGGCTCGAACCTGTGTCCCCTGCATTGGCAGGCAGATTCTTAACGACTGCGCCACCAGTGAAGTCCCTGATTAGTTTTGACATATGTGTATATCAACCTGGGAAGTTCCCTCATGTCCCTCCCACACATTCCCTACATCCCCCTCTCCCGGAGGCAACCACTATTCTGATTTCTTTCACCATAGACTACTTTGGTCTGTTCTTAGCTTCATATAAATGGATGCTCTTTTGTGTCTGGTTTTTTGCATTCAACATAATTCACTGAGATTTATCTTTGTTTCTGCATGTATCAGTAGCATGTTCTTTTTATTGCTGGGTGGTATTCCATTGTATGAAAATCCCTGCCCTTTTGAGCATAAGCATTTCTACTTTTCTTGAGTAAATATTTAGGCATGGAATTGTTGGATAATGGAACAGGTGTATGGAAATCACTTCTTGTTCCAAAAGAAAGATGGGTGTCATTGACAGTGATTTAAAACTTACTTGACATCTGGACTTCCCTGGTGGTGCAGTCGTTAAGAATCCACCTGCCAATGCAGGGGACATGAGTTTGATCCCTGGTCTGGGAAGATCCCACATACTGTGGTGCAACTAAGCCCGTGTGCCACAACTACTGAGCCTGCATGCCTAAAGCCCATGCTCCACAACAAGAGAAGCCACTGCAATGAGAAGCCTGCACACTGCAACGAAGAGCAGCCCCCGCTGGCAGCAACTAGAGAAAGCTCCTGGGCAGCAATGAAGACCCAATGCAGCCAAAAATAAATAAATTTTTAAAAATAAATAAAAATGTTTTAAATCTTAAAAAACATAAAAATAAAAATTACTGACATCGAAAGCCACGTGTTACAGAAACCTAGCCTCTTCTCATAATCAAATTTAACTATGGGCATGAGCTGAGTTGAACTATAGCCAGCACCTCCCTGTTCAGCAGAAATAGTAGCCATATAAGGAGAGCAATCAGAAATAGCTAACTACCACCTCCATAGAGAGATTCCCTGGCTTTGGTATACCTTTAGAACATGAAGAATTAGAAAAGGGGATTGAGAGATTAAGGTTTACTCTAGGGGATACTAAACATGGTACTCTGGCTGAAACAATTTCATGCGGCAATGTAGCTCTTTGCTGAAAGGGTTAGGGAATTTCCTGTGGTCCAGCATGCCTTGGCTATGGGCAGGGGCAGTACTGGATCATGAGGACCCTTATCTGTCAAGCCAAACAACTTGAATGTTATGTTAAGGTAACAGAAAGCCATTGATGGTTTATAAGCTAGAAAGTAAGAGAATCAAGTTTAAGTTATAGAGTGATTTTTCTTATCATGGGCTGGACAATAGATTTACAAAGGGGACGCGTTGGAGGCAGGGAGAATACCTGAGAAATGGCGGGGCTGGGGGCTGTCACCTACATGAGAGTCAGGAGTGTCTGAAACCAGGGTAGACGCCGTGAAGATGGGGAGGAGGAGCCTGAATCGTAGAGTGTGAAGGAGACCGAATCTCCCCTGAAAGCTGGGCTGCTGAGGCTGAGAAAAACAAGGCGGTAAGAACGACACTCTTGATTTCTGACTTGGCTATTTAAGGGGATGCAGTGCCATTTGCTGCTTCCAGAAACAAAGGAGAAAGAGGGCTTTTGCAGTGATGGAGGCATAGACATGAGTTGAGTTTGGGGCATGTTGAGTTGGAGATGTGCCCTGTGGGACAACCAAGTGCAAGTGCACAGGAGACAGTTGATATTTTGGTCTTTATCTCAGTAGCAGACCAGGTTTCATGGATGTGCAACCTATACAGTCACACAGGGCCCTGTGCTCTGAAGAACCCCTTGCTGGGCATAATGTTCTGTTGTCACCATCTTGAAATTCATGATACTTTTAGAGCAAGGGACCACACATTTATATTTTGCACTAGGCCCCACAAATTCTGTAGCTGGTCCTACCCAGTACAGTGATCCATTCTGGGGATGAGTTTGTGAGTAACCAGCATATACAGCCAATGGAGTAAAGAAGAGTATACATAATTTGAAGTGAGAAGAGGAGAATCTAGGGGTGTCCCCTGAAGAAAGATATATTCAAAGGATGGGTGAAAAGGACTGTACAAAGGAGATGGAAAGGAGCATCCAGAGATATCGGAGGAGAAAGAAGCCATGGATCCCACGGACACAGCGTCTAAGAAGGTGGACAAGTACGGGCACATTACAGAATCCAGAGAAAATTACAAACAGATTCTTACTTTTTCTCAATGCTATACACTGGTCTGTATGGAGACCTGTATCAAACGTGTGAGTCCCTTTTCTCTGTTTTTCCTCCCTCTTCTCTCCTCTTCCCAGGACTCACCTGCCTTTTCTACACCTCTGCTCTTCCTCCGGGGAGCTTGATTGTGAAGTAGCCACATGAGGTTCTGCAACTGTGACAGCAGTTCTTGATGAGGGAAACCTGGGGTGGCAGGAGAGTAAGGGGCAGGGGTGAAAGGGAAATTGTAGCTCTAGGTCGTTTAGATTCTTGAGACTTGTATAACGATGCACTTGTCACTCATGCCAAAAACAAACAAAACTGCTTGGAATTGATATCTAATCATGTCCCGTCATAGCTAATATTGGTTGAATGCTACATGCTGGCCACTCATCTAAGATCTTTACAATGCGGTATTTCCCTCAGCTCTCACTCAAACAGGGGAGGTACTATTAGTCCCCAAGTAAACCGCTCTGAAGCATAGAAAAAGAGATGACTTCCAAACTCTTTTTCTGAAGCCAACAAAGCTCAGATAGAAAAAGCTGACAAAGAGCACATGCAAGAAGGAAGGAAAGAAGGAAGGAAGGAAGGAAGGGAGGGAGGGAGGGAGGAAGGAGTAGACCAATCTCACTTATAAGCAGTGGCAAAATATTACAGGCAGGAAACATTTAAGAATCATCATCACTGTTGTTATATAACAAAGACATGTAATAAAACTAATATCTAACACAGTTAGACAAGAGAAAGAACACAAGGTATAGATATCAGAAAGGCACAGGCAAAAATATTACTATGTGTTAATGATATAATTTCATATTGGAAAGTTTAAGAGAATCCATTGTATTTTACAAATCAATGATTATATTTTTTCCTTGAAGGCATTTTTCTTTATGATCTAGATTTCCCTTCAATTTCCTTCATTTAAGCTTTACAGTCACAGTGGCTTTTCATTGCTACAATCGGGTCTTCTGAGCTAAGCAGTGAAGGCAGCAGTGAGCTCTCAGCTAAAGGGCTGCACGGCAGGAACACTGCTGACCGTGTTCAGAGGTGGGTACCTAGAGCCTGGGGTAAACTGAGCCACTCTCCCCTTTGCAAACTATTTCCGTGATTGATGGATATTTTAGATGGATCTGCATATTAGTAAAATACAGTGTTGCCACCTGTGTCCCTTTCTGTAACCAGAGCAAACAATGTATTTTCCCTGTTATGAGAAAAAAAAGAAAAAAGGAGAAACCATATAATAGCTTCCTTTGCTGTGATTTGAGTCGTAATTGTCAACTCCCTAATACATGAAACTGTAAAGATTTTGAAGGCAATGTGCGTCTCAGCTGGGAAGCCTAAAGTAGGAATAAACAGAAGGAGTGTGGGATGGAAAGGAAGGAAATAATCATGCAGAGTATCTTCAACTCTCAAAAAAAATTTTTTTGAAAGTAAGCGTTGCCACAACAGGAAATATTAGAGTTATTCCAAATGCCCATTAAACATATCATCAACCTGTCTGAACAAAGCTGAGATTGCTTCCTGGGAAGCAGTAATATTTCCAGAAAAGAAAAAGGAAAATATTCTTTTTGCCAGTCAATGCAAATATTGAGAAATACAAACTATTACAAACAAAAGAGAAAAGATCATAAGAAAGATGGAGGGTATCAGGGTGCAAGTGTATTTTCCTAGTTCCTCCACTCATTGGCTTCATGAGCCTAGAAGAGTTACTTAACCTCTCTGAACCCATGCTTTTACATTTTTAAAATGGAATTACTATGAATAATGTAGTGGTAGAATATTATTAATGTGAATAAAGCAAATGAAACAAAAAGTGTACATATGGTATGCTTCTTTTGTGTGAGAGAAATAATGAAATAAGACACTAAATAAGCACCTGTTTATTTTTGCAAAAGGAAACACAAGAAGGATAAACCAAAAACAAATGAGATAGTTTACCTAAAGGAGGTGTGTGGAAAAGGGTGGAAGGGTTGGGGGACATGAACTGACACTCCTCTGAGTATTGGGTTTTATATAGTTTTGACTTTTGGAACCATGGTCGTGTTTTTATATAAACAAAAAGTTAAAAACTCAACAAGCATGAGGAGGGAAAACTTAAATTGAAATACAAACAAAACCAAATGTATTTAACTATATTTCAAACAAACAACATAACCAAACTGAAAGGGAAAATAAAAAGAACTGACCCCTGTGACTTTGAACACAGTATTTTGACTATACATCCTCAAACTAAACTAAAAAAGAACTTTAAACAAATATTGAGCTCTAGTTAGTAAGAACCCAGTCCCACAGTGTGGTGTGTCAGCAATTCTAAAACAACTCTTTATACATTCTAAGACTGAGAAAATAAGTAAATATATTAAGGATGGGGAAGCTAAAATCAAATTGGTGGTTCTGGATTGGAATTGAAAATATCAGCATAAACTCATGGTTTCTAACATAGTGATAGACAGGTGATAGATAGATGTGTGTATATTTACATGTACAAACATATATTTCCCAGCTCTGTCCACTGGGAGTCTAGAAGCTATGACACAGCAATAGCAATGAGTACATCCAATGCCCAGATTTTAGTTTCTAAATAAACTAAATATCTAATAAAAGAAACCAGAACTCCTTGGAGAACTGGCTGATTCCACGACTGGGGCTAGGAAAGTACAAGGTGAGCTTTGAACATTATGTTGTGCCAAAAAGCAAGAAAGTGCTCAAAGACTGATAGTCATGCTAAAATGACATGAGGGCTAACTCAAAGGCACACACTTGGCCAAATACGGGACAATCTGAGTACCAAATAGAATAATGACAGTACGTAATGGATTGGAACACACCGAATTAGAAAAGAATCCATGAGTCTACAGCGATAGCCAAAAATAGAGACATGGGAGGGAACCTCTTCTTTACAAAAGAAGACTGGCTAATAGATGTAGAAGGAAAAATAGAATTGGGGGCTGGGGGTTGTGGAAATACCATTTTGCAACCTCACTGTAATAACTGATTTAGCCAAGAATTATCAATGGATATGAACATCATTAAGGGAAAAGTTCTTGGGAAACAGAATATTCAAATGGTTTCAAATTGTCTCCCTGCAAACTACTCAGTTGCAAAGGGAAAAAATTATTTTCACAATGGGGGATACACAGAAACTACTTCTGCTTAAGAAAGTACCTTGATCAAATATTTTATGTAAAGGAGAAGGAACAAGAGAGAGAGGCCTGCTCTCTCATTTAACACACAAGATTATAATATAGACCTTTGTCACTGTGATAATACGAGACATAGGGATAAGAGATATAAATGTTTTTCTGAAAAGATTAAACTCTATATGTAGATGATATGACTATGTGCTTAATTCAAGAGAATCAAATGAAAAACTATTTTAACCAATAAGAGAATTCAGTAAGGTAGCCAGAAACATAATCAACAATCTAAAAATGCAATCATTTTCTATACATCAGAAAATGTAATAGAGAAAGAGACTGATTCACACACACACACACAAAAAAAACTATAACAAAAACAAATGACACTCAGAATATGTGCAAGACTCATATGAAGGAAACTATTCAATTATCCAAAAGACACAGACTATCATGACCCTGATGGGACAACTCACTCATGTAAAGTTAACTGTTCTTTCCAAATTAATCCATGATTTAATCCAACGCAAAGCAAAATCAATGTTCATCAAAATCCTCAAAGTATTTAAGTTTTTTAAAAGTTTATCAGATGACAAAATTAGCAAAAATTACCTACATATTTTTGAACTGCTTTATTGCTATGAAATTTACAAACACAAAGTTTACCTGTTAAAGTGCACATTTCAGTGGTTTTTAGTAAATTTATAGAGCTATGAAACCATGGGAATGTAAATTGATGCATTTTTAGACAGCAATGTGGCAACATCTATCAAGATTTTAACTTGGGATATTCTTTATTGAACAATTCAACAATTGAGAAAACATTCTAGAGAAATGCTCTCACTCATGCTCTCACTCATGCACAAGGGTATATGTACAAGGATGCTAATTATAAGTTTGGTTCAGAAAATGGTAAACAATCTAAATATCCGCAAAAAGGGAAATATTATTCAGAAAATTGAAAGCTGTCTAAAAAGGGAAATTTTAAAATAAGTAAGTGAATGAATATATGAAATAACACACAAGTCTTAAAAGTAGGGAAGAGATAGGTAGATGAAAGATAGATAGGTAGCTAGGTAGATAGGGAGGGATATGCTTACTGTCTTCTCTTCCTTTAACATGATTATTGTCCCTGTAATTTCAGAAATATAAGCAACAACCAAGGGAGACAAGTAATGCAAATAATGTACTTTTTTCCTGTTGACTTATTTGGCCAAGGTTTCTATATTTTGAGATCCTTGGTTCATAAAGCTACTTCTTTGTAAATATCTGAACTTTGTGAACTCCAGGAAGACCAGTACCTTCTTGTCTTTAACAATCTTGAAATAGAAAGAATATATCATTATTATTTTCACCTTAAATGAAATCAAGATGTTCTGCATTCTGAGTGAGTAATGCTGGACGAAAGTCAATGCTTTTGTGTGGTCCTTTGGTGTTTTTCATGGGTGTGTCTTTGTGTGTGTATCTAGTGTTTTGTGTGTGTCTATGAATGTCTGTGCGTCTGTGTGTGTTTTAAAGAGGTGCTGGTTCTCACCAGTCCAGGAATTGTACAAATCCTCTGCTATCCTTCTCTTCCTGGTCCCCTCTCTCCACCCATGGCAGCTGCATTGGCATATGAATGTATTTTTTCTGTCCAAATGTCAACACTGATTGTTTTGAGCAGACATGTGTCAAACTCTATCAGGGGCAAAGGAGAAAGACTGTTCTCAGGTGACACCTACAGCCACTAACCAGGCTAGCCTCTGGTCAAAATATTTCATTCTCCCTATAAATCCGAAAAACAAGCTTTGTAAGATTACGTATCTCACTTAAAGGTTCAAAAGATATGGCTGTTAAAACCATATGAGGAGGCTTCTGGGAAGATGGCAGAAGAGTAAGACACGGAGATCACCTTCCTCCCCACAGGTACACCAGAAATACATCTACACGTGGAACAACTCCTACAGAACACCTAGTGAACGCTGGCAGAAGACCTCAGACCTCCCAAAAGGCAAGAAACTCCCCCACATACCTGGGTAGGGCAAAACAAAAAAGAAAAAACAGAGACAAAAGGATAGGGACGGGACCTGCACCAGTGGGAGGGAGCTGTGAAGGAGGAAAGGTTTCCACACACTAGGAAGCCCCTTCGCGGGCGGAGACTGCGGGTGGCGGAGGACAGCACAGCAACAGGGGTGCGGAGGGCAAAGCAGCAAGATTCCCGCACAGAGGATCAGGCCCGACCGGCACTCACCAGCCTGAGAGGCTTGTCTGCTCACCCGCCGGGGCGGGCAGGGTTGGGAGCTGAGGCTCGGGCTTCGGTCGGAGTGCAGGGAGAGGACTGGGGTTGGCAGCGTGAACACATCCTGCAGGGCGTTAGTGCGCCATGGCTGGCCAGGAGGGAGTCCGGAGAAAAGTCTGGGCCTGCCGAAGAGGCAAGATACTTTTTCTTACCTCTTTGTTTCCTGGTGCGCGAGGAGAGGGGATTAAGAGCGCTGCTTAAAGGAGCTCCAAAAACAGGCGCGAGCCGCGGCTAAAAGCGTGGACCCCAGAGACGGGCATGAGACGCTAAGGCTGCTGCTGCTGCCGCCACCAAGAAGCCTGTGTGTGAGCACAGGTTACTATCCACACCCCGCTTCCGGGGAGCCTGTGCAGGCCGCCACTGCCAGGGTCCCGGGATTCAGGGACAACTCCCCCGGGAGAATGCACAGCGCGCCTCAGGCTGGTGCAACGTCACGTGGGACTCTGCCGCCGCAGGCTTGCCCCACACTCCGTGCCCCTCCCTCCCCCCGAACTGAGTGAGCAAGAGCCCCCGAATCAGCGGCTCCTTTAACCCCATCCTGTCTGAGCGAAGAACAGACTCCCTCCGGCGACTTACACGCAGAGGCGGGGCCAAATCCAAAGGTGAGTCCCTGGGAGTTGTGAGAACAAAGAAGAGAAAGGGACATCTCTCCCAGCAGCCTCAGAAGCAGCGGATTAAAGCTCCACAATCAACTTGATGTACCCTGCATCTGTGGAATACATGAATAGACAACAAATCATCCCAAATTGAGGAGGTGGACTTTGAGAGCAAGATTTATGATTTTTTCCCCTTTTCCTCTTTTTGTGTGTATGTGTATGCTTCTGTGTGAGATTTTGTCCGTATAGCTTTGCTTCCACCATTTGCCCTAGGGTTCTATCTGTCCGTTTTTTGTTTTCCTTAATAATTATTTTTTTATTTTAATAACTTTATTATATTTTACCTTACTTTATTTTATTTTACTTTATCTTCATTCTTTATTTCTTTTTTCCCTTCCTTCCTTCCTCCCTCCCTCCCTCCCTCCTTTCTTTCTTTCTTTCTTTCTTTCTCCTACTTCTACTAATTCTTTCTTTCTACTTTTTCTCCCTTTTATTCTGAGACGTGTGGGTGAAAGGCTCTTGGTGCTGCAGCCAGGAGTCAGTGCTGTGCCTCTGAGGTGGGAGAGCCAACTTCAGGACACTGGTCCACAAGAGACCTCCCAGCTCCACATAATATCAAACGGTGAAAATCTCCCAGAGATCTCCATCTCAACACCAGCAGCCAGCTTCACTCAATGACCAGCAAGCTAAAGTGCTGGACACCCTATGCCAAACAACTAGCAAGACAGGAACACAACCCCACCCATTAGCAGAGAGGCTGCCTAAAATCGTAAAAAGGCCACAGACACCCCAAAACACACCAACACACTGGACTTGCCCACCAGAAAGACAAGATCCAGCCTCATCCACCAGAACACAGGCACTAGTCCCCTCCACCAGGAAGCCTACACAACCCACTGAACCAACCTTAGCCACTGGGGACAGACACCAAAAACAAAATTATAGTTGAAAACTTCCCTAATATGGGAAAGGAAATCGTTAATCAAGTCCAGGAAGCACAGAGAGTCCCATACAGGATAAATTCAAGGAGAAATACGCCAAGACACATATTAATCAAACTGTCAAAAACTAAATACAAAGAAAGCATATTAAAAGCAGCAAGGGAAAAACAACAAATAACACACAAGGGAATCCCCATAAGGTTAACAGCTGATCTCTCAGCAGAAACTCTACAAGCCAGAAGGGAGTGGCAGGACATACTGAAAGTGATGAAGGAGAAAAACCTGCAACCAAGATTACTCTACCCAGCAAGGATCTCATTCAGATTTGATGGAGAAATTAAAACCTTTACAGACAAGCAAAAGCTGAGAGAGTTCAGCACCACCAAACCAGCTTTACAACAAATGCTAAAGGAACTTCTCTAGACAAAAACACAAGAGAAGGAAAAGTCCTATAATAACGAACCCAAAACAATTTAGAAAATGGGAATAGGAACATACATATCGATAATTACCTTAAATGTAAATGGACTAAATGCTCCCACCAAAAGACACAGATTGGCTGAATGGATACAAAAACAAGACCCATATATATGCTGTCTACAAGAGACCCACTTCAGACCTAGAGACACATACAGACTGAAAGTAAGGGGATGGAAAAAGATATTCCATGCAAATGGAAACCAAAAGAAAGCTGGAGTAGCAATTCTCATATCAGACAAAATAGACTTTAAAATAAGGACTATCAGAAGAGACAAAGAAGGACACTACATAATGATTAAGGGATCGATCCAAGAAGAAGATATAACAATTGTAAATATTTATGCACCCAACATAGGAGCACCTCAATACATAAGGCAAAAACTAGCAGCCATAAAAGGGGAAATCGACAGTAACACATTCATAGTAGGGGACTTCAACACCCCACTTTCACCAATGGACAGATCATCCAAAATGAAAATAAATAAGGAAACACAAGCTTTAAATGATACATTAAACAGGATGGACTTAATTGATATTTATAGGACACTCCATCCAAAAACAACAGAATACACATTTTTCTCAAGTGCTCATGGAACATTCTCCAGGATAGATCATATCTTGGGTCACAAATCAAGCCTTGGTAAATTTAAGAAAATTGAAATTGTATCAAGTATCTTTTCCGACCACAACGCCATGAGACTAGATATCAATTATAGGAAAAGAGCTGTAAAAAATACAAACACATGGAGGCTAAACAATACACTACTTAATAACGAAGTGATCACTGAAGAAATCAAAGAGGAAATTAAAAAATACCTAGAAACAAATGACAATGGAGATACAATGACCCAAAACCTATGGGATGCAGCAAAAGCAGTTCTAAGAGGGAAGTTTATAGCAATACAATCCCACCTTAAGAAACCGGAAACATCTCGAATAAACAACCTAACCATGCACCTAAAGCAATTAGAGGAAGAAGAACAAAAAAAACCCAAAGTTAGCAGAAGGAAAGAAATCATAAAAATCAGATGAGAAATAAATGAAAAAGAAACGAAGGAATCGATAGCAAAGATCAATAAAACTAAAAGCTGGTTCTTTGAGAAGATAAACAAAATTGATAAACCATTAGCCAGACTCATCAAGATAAAAAGGGGGAAGACTCAAATCCATAGAATTAGAAATGAAAAACGAGAAGTAACAACTGACACTGCAGAAATACAAAAGATCATGAGACATTACTACAAGCAACTCTATGCCACTAAAATGGACAACCTGGAAGAAATGGACAAATTCTTACAAATGCACAACCTGCCAAAACTGAATCAGGAAGAAATAGAAAATATGAACAGACCAATCACAAGCACTGAAATCGAAACTGTGATTAAAAATCTTCCAACAAACAAAAGCCCAGGACCAGATGGCTTCACAGGCGAATTCTATCAAACATTTAGAGAAGAGCTAACACCTATCCTTCTCAAACTCTTCCAAAATATAGCAGAGGGAGCAACACTCCCAAACTCATTCTACGAGCCACCATCACCTTGATACGAAAACCAGACAAACTCATTCTACGAGCCACCATCACCTTGATACGAAAACCAGACAAGGACGTCACAAAGAAAGAAAACTACAGGCCAATATCACTGATGAACATAGATGCAAAAATCCTCAACAAAATACTAGCAAACAGAATCCAACAGCACATTAAAAGGATCATACACCATGATCAAGTGGGGTTTATTCCAGGAATAAATAAGGATTCTTCAATATACGCAAAACAATCAACGTGATAAACCATATTAACAAATTGAAGGAGAAAAACCATATGATCATCTCAATAGATGCAGAGAAAGCTTTCGACAAAATTCAACACCCATTTATGATAAAAACCCTGCAGAAAGTAGGCACAGAGGGAACTTTCCTCAACATAATAAAGGCCATATATGACAAACCCACAGCCAACATCGTCCTCGATGGTGGAAAACTGAAAGCATTTCCACTAAGATCAGGAAGAAGACAAGGTTGCCCACTCTCACCACTCTTATTCAACATAGTTTTGGAAGATTTAGCCACAGCAATCAGAGAAGAAAAGGAAATACAAGGAATCCAACTCGGAAAAGAAGAAGTAAAGCTGTCACTGTTTGCAGATGACATGATACTGTACATAGAGAATTCTAAAGATGCTACCAGAAAACTACTAGAGCTAATCAATGAATTTGGTAAAGTAGCAGGATACAAAATTAATGCACAGAAATCTCTGGCATTCCTATACACTAATGATGAAAAATCTGAAAGTGAAATCAAGAAAACACTCCCATTTACCATTGCAACAAAAAGAATAAAATATCTAGGAATAAACCTACCTAAGGAGACAAAAGACCTGTATGCAGAAAATCATAAGACACTGATGAAAGAAATTAAAGATGATACAAATAGATGGAGAGATATACCATGTTCTTGGATTGGAAGAATCAACATTATGAAAATGACTCTACTACCCAAAGCAATCTACAGATTCAATGCAATCCCTATCAAACTACCACTGGTATTTTTCACAGAACTAGAACAAAAAATTTCACAATTTGTATGGAAACACAAAAGACCCCGAATAGCCAAAGCAATCTTGGGAATGAAAAACGGAGCAGGAGGAGTCAGGCTCTCAGACTTCAGACTATACTACAAAGCTACAGTAATCAAGACAGTATGGTACTGGCACAAGAACAGAAAGATAGGTCAATGGAACAGGATAGAAAGCCCAGAGATAAACCCACGCACATATGGTCACATCTTTGATAAAGGAGGCAGGAATGTACAGTGGAGAAAGGACACCCTCTTCAATAAATGGTGCTGGGAAAACTGGAGAGGTACATATAAAAGTATGAGATTAGATCACTCCCTAACACCATACACAAAAATAAGCTCAAAATGGATTAAAGACCTAAATGTAAGGCCAGAAACTATCAAACTCTTAGAGGAAAACATAGGCAGAACACTCTATGACATAAAGCACAGCAAGATCCTTTCTGACCCACCTCCCAGAGAAATGAAAATAAAAACAAAAATAAACAAATGGGACCTAATGAAACTTCAAAGCTTTTGCACAGCAAAGGAAACCATAAACAAGACCAAAAGACAACCCTCAGAATGGGAGAAAATATTTGCAAATGAATCAACTGACAAAGGATTAATCTCTAAAATTTACAGGCAGCTCATGCAGCTCAATAACAAAAAAATAAACAACCCAATCCAAAAATGGGCAGAAGACCTAAATAGACATTTCTCCAAAGAAGATATACAGACTGCCAACAAACACATGAAAGAATGCTCAACATCATTAATCATTAGAGAAATGCAAATCAAAACTACAATGAGATATCATCTCACACCAGTCAGAATGGCCATCATCAAAAAATCTAGAAACAATAAATGCTGGAGAGGGTGTGGAGAAAAGGGAACACTCTTGCACTGCTGGTGGGAATGTGAATTGGTTCAGCCACTATGGAGAACAGTATGGAGGTTCCTTAAAAAACTACAAATAGAACTACCATATGACCCAGCAATCCCACTACTAGGTATATACCCTGAGGAAACCAGAATTCAGAAAGAGTCATGTACCAAAATGTTCATTGCAGCTCTATTTACAATAGCCCGGAGATGGAAACAACCTAAGTGCCCGTCGTCGGATGAATGGATAAAGAAGATGTGGCACATATATACAATGGAATATTACTCAGCCATAAAAAGAAACGAAATTGAGCTATTTGTAATGAGGTGGATAGATCTAGAGTCTGTCATACAGAGTGAAGTAAGTCAAGATGTGGCACATACATACAATGGAATATTATTCAGCCATAAAAAGAAATGAAATTGAGCTATTTGTAATGAGGTGGATAGACCTAGAGTCTGTCGTACAGAGTGAAGTAAGTCAGAAAGAGAAAGACGAATACCGTATGCCAACACATATATATGGAATTTAAGGGAAAAAAATGTCATGAAGAACCCAGGGGTAAGACAGGAATAAAGACACAGACCTACTAGAGAATGGACTTGAGGATATGGGGAGGGGGAATGGTAAGCTGTGACAAAGCCAGAGAGAGGCATGGACATATACACACTACCAAATGTAAGGTAGATAGCTAGTGGGAAGCAGCCGCATAGCACAGGGAGATCAGCTCAGTGCTTTGTGACCGCCTGGAGGGGTGGGATAGGGAGCGTGGGAGGGAGGGAGACGTAAGAGGGAAGAGATATGGGAACATATGTATATGTATAACTGATTCACTTTGTTATAAAGCAGAAAGTAACACACCATTGTAAAGCAATTATACTCCAATAAAGATGTTAAAAAACAAAAACAAAAAAACCCATATGAGGGGACACCATTCAGCATAAAATGGACCTAACTTCTGATACGGGCTGCCACATGAATAAACCTAAAAAAAATTTCTATCACTGTAAGAAGCCAAATAGAAAAGACCACATATTCTGATCCCATTTACATGATATATCCAGAAATTACTCCATGGAGAAAGAAAGCAGATTAGTGTTGCTCGTGGCCAGGGGGTGAGAACAGGGACTGTTTGCAAATGGGCAGGAGAGATTTTGGGGGGTGATAGGGATATTCTAAGACTGGATTGTGGTGATGTTTGCACAACTCTGTAAATTTAGTAAAAATCACTATACACATAAAATGGATGAATGCGATGGTATGTAAATTATACCTCAATAAAGGTGTTAAAAATATTGCTACAATCTGGAAAAGACAGAACAATCAGACTGCCCTATATTCACATTGCTGGGTTCTGTATAGTACAGAACACCTCACTGAGGCCTAAGACTAGACTACATCTGTATTCACCCAATGAGAGTTTCTCATTTGATGGCTTACTCATTCACTGGAAAGTCTCAAAGGTAACAGTAGCAGGTGGCCTTCACCCATGGGCACATGGAAGCACTCGCCACATGGAAATCCTTCCCTTTACACACTCCCTCTTCCAATCCCCTATACTCACCAACTGATATACAACCAGTCAACTGAAAAGAGAGTCCCAACCATCAATATCAATATACAAAGAGGTTTGGACAATGTAGGCAAAAACGTGATTAAGAAAAATCCATTCACATTACTATTGGGCAAAAGCAAGCCCCGTTAGAATTGTCCACTCGACTTGTAAATTGAGTGACAAGCAGGAATATCTACAACAAAACTAAGGACAAAATAGTTTGCAAAAGAAAGATGGAGAAAGTATATGGGTTATTGTAACAGACCCCACACCCCTGATCACAGAGGCAGAGCTGTGGCCCAGGGTGGGCCAATCTGTTCTTTATCATTTGGTGACACTCATTGGTGTAGGGGTATGAATGTAACCAGGCTGTTTCCTCAGCAAGTTTTTGACTCTAGCTAGAGGGAAATTGTTTTTTATTCCGTGATAATGGGGCGTTTGGCTGAGAGCCTGTAGGGACCAGGTATACACTGGGAGAGAAGGAAACTAATACAATGAGATAAGTACAGGCAAGAGCCAGAGAGGGTGCTGATGGATTGTGTCCTCAACTCCAGACGCCCTTAAACCCAGCTCCAGCCCTGCTTCTTAGAGTGGTTATGTGACCCAACACATTTCTCATTTGTCCTTAAACTGCTTTGAGTTGGATTTCCATCAGTCGTAACCAGAACCTTTTCTAATATAAACTCACATTGGAAAAAGAAGTCAAAGAGAACTGGCACTCAACAAAATAGAAGTTAAAGAAGAGACACTACACTTCAAAGAATGAATAAAGCAACAGAATGGGATGTAAAAGTAATTAGCAGAATAAAATAAAGGGAGGGCAGAGAAACCTAAAACTGTCTCAAAACTAAAAATTCAAACTAGAAGCAGCAAGAAGTAGAAGTGACAGTGCAGGAAACTGTATCAGGGACGTGCAGTACTGGCTTGATGACAAAAATCACAGAGCATTCAGAAGGAAAGGATGAATAAAGCAAATTTTCTGAGATAAAGAGATGACCTGCACCTGGAAAGTGAAGGGATCCATAGATTCCAGGAGAATGAGGGATAGTAACCTTGGACCCATCACCAACCTTTACATCCTGGCATGGGTACATTTACAGAGGAAAATGGTCTAGAGCAGCCTCAGAGAGAACAGAACACACACAGAATTCAGAAGAGACAAGAGTGTGCGCCAAGAATTCTACATCAAGTGTCAGCTACACAACAAGAAGGTATAATGGAATTTAAAATGACATGGGGAGAGTTGAGGATACGCTCTTTGCTTATTTTTTTTGTCTTTTATTTATGATTTGTTAAATTATGATATATTTGTGGATACACACCTAGGAGTTGTAGCCTAGCACTAGTCAGCCTTGTGCAAATACTGGCATGTCCTCTGGCATGTGAATGGATTCAGAGATCTATGCTGAAAAGGAACAAGTTAGAGTCATGCAAATGTATATGAATGTGGGTCAAAAATAATCTAAAACTCTGACTTAGACAAATCTGAAGAGCAAAGAAATTCCAAAGGCGTTAGGTCACAGGATTTACCTACTGATCTTCCATCTCTACTCATGGGCTATTCAAGGACCTAACCTAAGTGAGTGTCTTTGACACCTGGAGGGGAAGGACTAAAGACTTAAAGCCCCTATTCCAACTCAAATGTGTTAGGCCTTTGCAGGCCGTTGTGGTCTGATAGTTCCAGGACATGCAGCTGAAGATCCAAATCAGCCCTCAACACCTCCCCAGTTGAATAACTACGGGATTCAGCAATGGCTGGGTGTCAAGAACAGATATGAAAAGACACAATTCCCCAAGATTGTGGAACTCCATCCAAAGGAGTACCCTGTTGAAAAACAGGAAAACTGGAAAAGAAATAGTAGGTGAGGTTCTATTATGATACCAGTAATTTTATCCCAATAAATGTATTGGTTCCCCAATAGCCTGGCTTCCCAGAGAGCTCCATTTTATACATTTAAGGCTGATTGGGAAGAAAACTGGAAATCTGTGACTCCATCCTGACGAAGGTCATCCAGTACAGAAGACCCAAGGAAGATGTGATCAAATATGCCAGGAAACCTAAAACTAATGCTCCCTAACTAAAGAATTTACTTCAGGATATAACCCAGCCCTCTCAGAGGAAGAGGGAGAAAGGCAAGAGGGGAGCAAAAGGATGAGAACTCACAAATCGAGAAGCTGTGGCATTAAAGGGCACAGGAAGCCTTGGCTCCGTTTAAATATATTATTATAGGGACTTCCCTGGTCGTCCAGTGGTTAAGAATCAGTCTTGTAATTCAGGGGACGCCGGTTCAATCCCTGGTCAGGGAACTAAGGTCCCACATGCTGTGGGGCAACTAAGGCTGCGTGCCACACTATTGAGCCCATGTGCCACAACTAGAGAGCCCGTGTCCCGCAACTATGGAGCCCACGTGCCACAACTACTGATCCCACATGCCCTGGAGCCCGCATGTCACAACTAGAGATCCCATGTGCCACAACTAATGAGACTGCGCGCTCTGGAGCCTATGCGCCAAAACTAGAGAGAAGCCCGTGTGTGCAACGAAGAGCCCACCCGCTGCAATGATAGATCCCACATGCCCCAACTAAGACCTGACGCAGCCAAAAAATGAATAAATATTTTTTAAATAAATAAATATATTATTATAGTGCCGCAACTAAGACCTGGCACAGCCAAAATAAATAAATTAATAAAATAAATATTTTTAAGATATAAATTATTATATATAAATATATATCTATGTATGATATATAATTAATATATTATATAAATATATTAATACCCTTAATATACAATCAAATATACACATCATATTCTAAATAATTATAGTAACATTGATTATAAACATAATGCATTTGTATAGTTCTTAAATGAAAAGATGAATAATGTAAAAAATAATTTATCTTTAAGGCAGAAACATAGCTCAGAGGAGACTTGCAAATGAGAAATGGGGACAGAGGTGGGAAAAAGTGTAAGTTGCTAATTTTCCCATCTTAATTGGGAGACAACAGAAACCTCTTGGTTTCTGAAGTTGTTCCATTGGTGTTGGTATTGAGGTTATTGATTTTAATAACCGAACTCTGGTCTAGCAATATCATAGGCTCTCATGAACCGCCAGTTGGAGTGTAACTGGTTGCCACTTTTCTGGAGAGTAAAGTGGCATAATGTAGCAAAGGCCTGAAATTCCTTCGTAACCTTTGACTCAGAAGTTTTACCTTTTGGAAATTATCCTACAGTAATCAGATGTACACACAACAATTTGTGTACACTCCAAATCCTGTACAACCAGGAGGATGGCAATGTAAGTCACAGTTCAAACAGGGGAATTTCTGAGAGTGAAAGTCAGTGCTATTAATAATACACCAGGACAACAGATGTCAACAGGGTTGATGCCAAACAACCCAGCATGTACTACAAGACCATAAAAATGTATTATTTTTATAATCAGGAAAAGAGAGTTACTTTCTTTTTTGTCTTAAGGCTGAGACATGCAGCTTGTGGGATCTCAGTTCCCTGACCAGGGATTGAACCCACACCCCCTGCATTGGAAGCACAGAGTCTTAACCACTGGCCCGCCAGGGAAGTCCCAAGAGTTACTTTAAAATCTACTAAATTGTAAGAGAAAACAAAAGGGCAATGAACAAAAACAGTGCAGGAGTTACGGGGCCTTCCAGCTTGCACAGGCTGAGATATTGCCAGTCTAGCATCAAAAGGAACAGAGCGACTTGGAAGAGTACCCCTGGCTCCCTCTCAGGACTCGTCTGCCTACAGTCTGCTGTTGGCCAACATGACCCTTTCGTGACTCTCTGCTGTACACCTAGGATCTTTTCATCCAGAGTTTTCTTAACCTTTAAATCATCAGAACAATCTAATAGAATCTTAACTACATAATGAATCGAACATCCAATAAAAGAAAAGTTACTCAATAATAGGAAGCCATTCACACACATCTGTTAATGCACCAAGAATGACCACACACAGACAGACAGAAGCTCTTATACAGTTTTGTCCCAAGTGTCATGGAGGCTCAGAGGGTTGTCTCATTTGGTCAACCTTCCCTGAAAAAAATAAGATGAGGGAGGCTCTCAGAGAGGAAGACAGATTGAGGTAGAGTTTTGAAGGAAGTCTTCATTTTCAGGGACTGCAAGGAGCCTTAGTCTAGCTGGTGCATGAGATATGAGTTAAGAACCCAAAGAGAAGATTCCAGGAAGAACAGATTGAGAAGGGTACATGGGTCCTTCTACTCCTCCATCTCCCACGATAACTCTCAGGTCTCAAGCTTGGTACCTAAAAAATCATCTCTGATTGTGTCAGGGGTGTAAGTGCTTTGCTGAGCCAAGAAGGACCTTTGTTTCATTAGATGTCCATGTTGACAGCTTCCTTGGGCATAGATAACAATACAAAACACACAACTGCTCCAAGTCACCTTTGTCCTAACTCTAATGTACACAGGATATGAAAATACCTGTTGGTGGTGTAGCTGCTAGGAGACTAGGATGGGGGGCGGGGATTGGGGGGAGTGGATGCTCTTTGCACTGCCATTGTCTATCCAGAGAGAAGTGGAATTAGCAAGTCTCTTCTACAAATGGGAGCTCTTTGAACTCTGCTCAGTATGAGCAGACACAGTGGGGCTGATCTATAGGAGCAGTGATAACAGCGATGGGTTGTCCAAGATCTCTGAGAGGATCAGCACTTAGAAAATAATCTCATTATGGGTGGTGGTGTCAGACAAAGGAACTCAAGGGCAACATGATTAAAGGTTATATTGTAGCTGATATGAAGATCCAAGGCTGACTTGCCTCCTCTCCCTTGAACCCATTTATCATGAAAACACTGAAGGAGCAGAACTCATGGGCATAACCATAAACCAGTTTTACTTTGTTTCCCACTGTCTCTTTAAAGTTTGCTCACTGGGAGAAATTCTCCACCTGGAGATTAAAAACTCAGAAAATCACTGTCGAATCACTCACAGATAATAAAAGATCTTATGAACATTTAAAAATAAAACACAGGATCTCAACTTAGAAATTAAAATCCTAGTCCCATATGATAATCCAGATTCCAAACTTGATTTAAAGTTAAATCTTGTGGACTTTTCTAGTGAGGGCCTTCTGCGATCTTTCCCTCCTATCTCTCCTTCTGCCTAGTAACCTGATTTCTGACCTATTCCATTTCCTTTGCCCTGACAAATTGCGTCCACAGCTTGATTACTAAGCAGCCTCTTCAACTTGGCAGAGAGCAGCTAGCTGGCCTGTGTCTCACCCTTTGCTTTTTTGGGTCAGACCTCAGTCCACTTTGTCTCTCCAACCAGATATGACACTCACAGTGCTGACAGAGAGTTCCACTGAAATCCTTTCTCTTGATTTGAGGTTAAGAGGGATGTACCATCTGCTCTACACCCTTGCTCACAGCTCAGTAACAGCTCCCTGCAAATAAGTTCTATCTAAAATAAGCTTCCTCTGATGCCCAGAAACTCAATCCTTTTATACTCTCAGTGTTGGTTGAGGAGATGAAGAGCCATGTAACTGGTTTCTACTTATTTCCTTTGAAAATGCTCCTTTTGGTGTAACATGTCACTTTAGTACCTCTCTATTCAAATGTGGTCCAAGGACGTGGCAGCATCAACATCACCTGGGAGCTTGTTAGAAACACAGAAGCTCAAGCCCCACCCCAGACCTACAAAATCAAAATCTGCATTTTAGTAAGATTGCCAGGTGATTTGTATGCACATTAAATTTTGAAAAGCGTTGCTTTTTCAACGTTCTTGGCGACTCAGTCAAAATTTTCTACTTAATTTCCTGTTAACCACATTTACAGTTCAATATTCTAATGTAGTCGTGTGGGTTCTAACTTCAGAAAGGAGGAGTGCCCATGTCTGTCCTTTGTAAGTCCAGATCTCAAACCACCTAGAGAACTAACTTAAATGTCCTTCTATCAAATTCAGATGTTCCTCTGTTATCGGGCGGGCCAAAAATTTTGTTCGGGTTTTTGTAAGATGGTACAAAAACCCGAACGAACTTTTTGGCCAACCCCCATACTTCAAATTCAACATACTTCAAATTCAAAACCAAAGTCATCATTTTCCCCCAAACTTGACCCCTTTTCCTGACACCTCTTCCCTATAAAGACCTGATAAAGGTCAATCTCTGCCAAGACTTTTTTTCTTGACCATTAGAGCCCACACTGGTCACTCCCCAGTCTCAATTCACACAACATGTCATCCTTGAGCACTTGTTATGTCCTGCTATTTTTCATTTATGTTATACTGCCCTGAATTGAAATTTTCTTTCATTCAATAATATTTATTGAGCACTTTTTATGTGCCTACCAATGTTCTAGGAGTTGGGGACACAGTAAAGAACAAAACATTAATTTTCTGCTCTCATGAAACTCATATTCTTGGGGGAGAAAGAGACAAAAAATAGATAAACAGAAAAATATATAATCTCATATCATAACAACGACTATCAAATTGAAATCACCAGTCCCAACCTCTCCCTTTATCTGCAGCTCTTATAGTTAATGCTCTGCTCAATATCTTCACTTGGATGTCTATATGCATCTCAGATTTAACTTATCCCAACTGAACTCTGGATTTTCACTGGAACACCCTCTTTTTCCAGTGTCCTACATCTCAACAAATGCCATCCCCATCCTCATAATCTTCTCTTTTTCTCACACAGACCTTCGCTTCATCAGCAAATCCTGGTAACTCTACTTCTAAAATATTACCACTTCTCTCCACCTCCTCTGCTAAGCTCTGACCAGGTAACCAACAGCTCACCTGGACCTCTGCTTCCAACTCCATCCCTCTACTACAGTATGGTGAGTACTCTACATGGCAGCCTGAGCAATCCATCCTTTTAGAGAGTAAATCTGAGCATTCCCTAGCTCAAAACCCTTCAGTGGTTTCCACTGCACTAAGAATTAAACCCAGAGACCCTACAGACTCTGGAATCCTTGTTATCACTCTGACTTCAAATCCCATCACTCTCCCATCCCTTTCCCACCTGAGCCACTCTGGTCCATGTGATGTTCTTTGAAGCACACAGCAGGCTCCCTCCCCAAGGCCTTTGCAATTGCTTGGACCATTTTTCCCCCAGACACCAGAGGCATGCCTTCTCACTTCCTTCTGATCTCTCTCCACTCAAGTATCACTTCCTCAGAGAGGTCTTTCCTGACTGATCTATTGCCCAAGGCATCTCTCATCTCCTTTTCTTTTCTTTATAACATTTACCTGTAACCGCCCCGACACCCGCATACACATTTGTTGATTCTATTTGTTTACTGTCTGTCTCCTCACTAAAATGTAATTACCCTAAAATGTAATTTCCATGGGGAACAAGAAATTATTTTTTCATGCCCAGCATCTAGATCAGTACCTAGAGAGAGTAGACATTCAATACATATTTATTGAATAAATGAACAGCAGCTAAAGTACCTAAGTTTGCAAATTATTTAGTTTGTTTAATAACAGCCCAAATTGTTCCTGTAATTATGTCACTGCACTAACTTGAATTTTAAAATACATCTTTAAATAGAATTACAGCTGGGAATTGGCCCTCGCCTGTCACAGCAGGACAGTGTCATGCTTGTAAATACTGTTCATCACACGTGTGGCAATAGAAGAAAAATTTGAGAACTGTTGCTCTAAAACACAATTTCCAAGCTCACTGTGCAGACTTTTTTTTTCTGGAGGCATTTGGTGACAAGATGGGGGGTGCAACCTCAGGGAGCTGTCCACTGACCTTCTTTGAGAAGGTGGGAAGATGTTGCCGCCCTCATTCCATAAGGTATATACATGCTAGCACCTTACCTGCAGCGGAGCAAAGATGCAGGTATCTTTTTGATGGTGAGGTCCTTTCTATATGGCACTAGTTGTTAACCTTGACTGCATTTGAGACCCACACAGGAGCTTTTAAGAAATAGCAGTGTACCACCACACCCCCAGAGATTCTGATTTAATTGCTTTGGGTGCACCTAGGGGGTGGTATTTGTTAAAAGCCTTCCTGGTGATTTTTATGTGCAGCCAGGTGGCTAACCACTGGTGTACAACCCACTGGTGCCAGGGTAACACTGAATGAATGCACATTCTGGGCAGAGCCAATTACAAGGCACTCAGGGATGGGACCCAGGAACCGGAGCTGATCTCCATCCCCCTTGAAGAACTCACAGCCCTGAAGAGGGTGTCACAGTTGCATGATCACATCCCAGTTAGAACACGGTGAACACTTTGGTGCTTGATGATGGCCCTAGAGGTGTGGAAAACTAGGAAGATTCAAGAAGAGAATGAATGAAAAGATTTGAGGAGTTTGGAATATAAAACACGTGAGGCAAAAGTCAAAAGTTAGATTGATTCAGCCTGGAGAAGTAGAGTCGGTAGAAGAAGGGTTAGTAGAAGTAAAATTTCTGACTATCTTTAAGTGTATACATCTATCCCCCGTGAAGAAAAGTCTAGTATGCAAAAAATTCAAATGTGCAAAATAGACACAGGAGGGCATAATCATTTACACCTGTACTACATTCACAAATACATGCAGATTAATTACAGGCAGATATTTACACAGAGTTCTCCACGGGCTGGTTGCTGTTCTAAGTTCTGTGTAGAGCTGTGCATATATATTCACTCATTTAGCCCTACGACAACCCTATGAAATCGATATAAATATTATCCTCATTTTAGGATAAAGGATTTGAGGCACTGACATGTTAAGTAACTTGCCTTTGTTACCATATGGATCTGGAGTTTAAATCTAAGTAGACTGGTTGCCGAGTCCATACTCTTAACCATTATTTTGTACTGCATGCATGTGAATACATATGTATGTATGTGTGTATGTATGTATACATATGTATATACATATGTTACATATACTGTGCATGAGTATATGTGTGTCTAACGTACTAGATAGGTAGCTATGTACTACTGTGTGTGAGTACACACACACACACACACACACAGATATACATATTATATATATGTATAGATTATGTTTTAATGAACATATATACACACTTTGCTTTACAAAAATATGCACAGTTTCCTTTAAATAATAAGTATACTTACTTATACGATAATTTATAATATTGGAGTTTACAAATAAGTAAGCAAGAAATTTAAAGAGAAAAACATTTCTGTTATCAAGTGATAACCCATTACAAATCCCTTGCAGTGAAAGTTTTTTGAGACAGATTAACGGGAAGGCACAAGTAGTTCAATGGAAGGTCTTGTATATTTGTTCTGGATCATTTTAGCATGTGATGAATAAATTCGGTGAAAAATGTATTCTTTCGGGATTTTCCTGCTGGACAAGAAACAAAAATAAAAGTCTGACTTTTGAATATTAAGGCTGCAGTTCAATGACTGAATGACTCATTGTTCTTCTAATTGGCTAACAGGCCTTAGGGGAATGGGGGGTGGTGTAGGGGAGGCTGGCAGTTCCTGCCTGCACACAACAGGACCATTAAAAAGCTTGCGTGAGTTTGGAATACTTTCTTTTCCTTTGCCTGTTGCTTTTTTAATGACTTAGGCAAGGTGCTTAAAGGATTGTCCAAGTAGAGCAGTTGAAATATCATTTTCACAAATGCCATCTAAAATTTTCTTGGAAATAAGGCCTGAGGTTATTGCAACGATCTATTCAATAATGAGTATGCACATGGTAATAAAATGAACATATTCCTCTATTTCCTATTGATTTACTTAAGGGAAAATTTAGAAACCCTCCAATGTTGGATTGAAATTCTTTAATTTTTTTGTATTTATAATTTGATAATTATAATGAGACCTTAATTGAAAGGTTAATCCTAAATAAACTCACAACATAATCATTTGGTCAATTTAATTAAATGGTACTGGGTTTAAAGAGTGTGTAGTAACAATGAAGAAACAGAAACTGAGGAAGAGAAGTGAAAGTCTCAGACGCTTGAGAAGAATTGTGAAATAAAATTCATGTTTATGGCAAGACAAGAATATAAAAATTCTTCTCTGCCCTTTGGCCTCCCTCTTCCCTCACTGTGCATTGTTTATCTGCATTATGCATGGACCAAACCTACTCCATCGGTAGGAATACCTGCTCAACCATAAACAGCAACATTCTCCTAGCACCAACAAAACAACTCCTTAAAAGATAACATTCCTTCTTGATCTTGGCGCTTAAATCTGGATTATGTAAACTGTCAATAATACATCATTTATTGTACAGCCCTCTGTCTCAGAAAACTTATATAAACTGTCTTGACTTTTAACGGGCGGTACAGTTCTCAGAGCTTTCTGAGATGCTCTTCCTGGGTTATAATCCTCTAAATTGGCTCGAATAAAATTTTCCAGTTTTTTCTTAGATCAACTGATTAATTTTTCGTGGAGAGGATGAATAAGTAGGAAGGAAGACACCAGTTCCACTGGCCTTTGTTTTCATTGTACTGAAGTTGTAGATAGTTAAGGAAATATTTGAGTAGTGAAGATGAGACAAAGATGCTTTATAGAATACTGATGATGAAACTCTTCTTGTAAAAGGGCAGTTGCTCATCTTGGTTAAAACCTATTAAAGACCAAATTAGCCTATTTTTTAAAAAGAGAAGCCCTGCAGAGTCATTCTTTCTCTAGGCTCACATTTCCTTTGTCTAGAAGGATGCGTGTGTAAGGCCAACTGGCCCGAGGCAGGGGAACACAATCAGATTCACAGGTTGCATCAGACCGAAACTCTCAGGACCACCCAGTTCCAGGAACTGACCTGGGGACTTTGCATCCGGCCCAGCCTTCCCACCTTTCGAGGGGCGGGACTAACGGTCCCCCAGGATACCCGAAAAGACCACCAAATAAGGAATACCCTGCGCCCTCCCAGATTCACCACACCCCTTTCCCTTCTTCCCCTATAAAATCTTGCCCAACACTTGCCCGGGTGCGACTTCTCTGGCCCCTTTCTCGGACCAGTGAACCTCGCCCGGGAGCGCTCCCTAATAAAGCTCACTTGAAGCTTTCCTCTGTTTCGCGGTGCCGTTTGTTAAGATCCGACCTTACAGCGTGTTATGAATGTAAATGAATTTTTTAGATTTATAAAGTGATTTGTGCAGCATCACTAGCATTTCAATCCTCTCTGTTAGCTGGATTTCCTGGGGGCTGTGTCTACCTCCGTTCCCCCCATGCCCCATGCAGAATCTCCTGGGTCTCTGGAAGACTGGGCACATTTTGCCTCTGTAGCCTGCACCTTGCCTATTCTTAGCTAAGGTTTCTGTTCAAAACCCCTCCCTGTTTCCTTACCCTGGTGATGGGGCTACAACCCCAGGGCCCCTGCTTTTTTACCTTTTTTTAAGCTATTGAACTGTACACTCTATGTATTTTTTTAATATTTATTTATTTATTTGGCTGCATGAGGACCTTTGTTGCCCCCCCGTTTTTTTTTTTTTTTTTAGTTGCAGTATGCAGGCTTCTTAGCTGCGGCATGCGAACTCTTGTTTTTGTTTTTTGTTTTTGTTTTTTGTGGTATGCGGGCCTCTCACTGTTGTGGCCTCTCCCGTTGCGGAGCACAGGCTCCGGACCCGCAGGCCATGGCTCACGGGCCCAGCCGCTCCGCGGCATGTGGGATCTTCCCGGACCGGGGCATGAACCCATGTCCCCTGCATCGGCAGGTGGACTCTCAACCACTGCGCCACCAGGGAAGCCCGGCATGCGAACTCTTAGCAGTATGCATGTGGGATCTAGTTCCCTGACCAGGGATCGAATCTGGTCACTCATCTTTGGGAGCATGAAGTCTTAGCCACTAGACCACCGGGGAAGTCCTCCAGGGCCCCTGCTTTTAGCCTTCTTGACAAAGACCTAAAGGAGATACAGGTCCTGGCACTAGCCAGATCTTCTCATCAAAGGCAACCTTCCAAGCAGAAGGTACCATTAGATCATATCAGGCCTAGGAGAGAAAGATTGGCCATCAGTAGGAGGAAAGGACTGACAAACTTCTCAAAGGCATAGAACTTGTCTTATTCACTTCACATTTTCAGGGCCACCAATAGTGCCTTACAGTCAGTCGCAGGTGTTCAGTAAATACTGGTTGTGCAGGGGACACGGGTTTGAGCCCTGGTCCGGGAAGATCCCACATGCCGCAGAGCTACTAAGCCCGTGCGCTACCACTACTGAGCCTGTGCTCTAGAGCCCGCGAGCCACAACTACTGAAGCCTACCTGCCTAGAGCCCGTGATCTGCAACAAGAGAAGCCACCGTAATGAGAAGCCTGCGCACTGCAACAACGAGTAGCCCCCCGCTAGCCACAACTAGAAAAAGCCTGCACGCAACAACAAAGACCCAACGTAGCCAAAAATAATAAATAAATTTATAAAAAAGTACTTTACTTAAATGCCTAGCATGTGATTTGATCCAGGTTAACAAAATTTCCAAAATTTAGATACCTTAACTTCAAAAAATTTTTTAGAAGATATGGTATGTAATTGGGATATAAAGTATGATAAGAAATAAATGAGTTTAAAAATTATATATATATGTGTGTGTGTGTGTGTGTGTGTGTATATATGTATATACATATATATATATATGTTAAAAACTAGCAGTTACCAAAATGCCCTTCAATAGTTGAATGGATAAATAAATTGTGGTATATTCTTGTAATAGAGTCTTACACAGCAAGAAGAATAAACAGTCTACAGCTACACACAAAAATATGAGTGACTGTCACAAATATAATATTCAGAGAATGAAGCCAGATACAAGTGGAGAATTTATATGAAGTTAAAAACAGGCTAAATTAATCTATGCTATTAGAGGTCATAATAGTGGTTACCCTAGAGGCAGTGATCCTCAACCAGGTATAATTTGATCCCCAAGGGATATTTGGCAATGTCTGGAGAGACACTTTTGGTTGTCATACTGAGGAAGAGGGTTGCTACCAGCAGCTAGTGGATAGAGACCAGGGGTGTTGCTAAACATCCTACAATGCGCAGGATAGCTCCCCGCAGCAAAGAATTGTCCAGCCTAAAACATCGACAATGCTGAGGTTGAGAAGCTCTATCTACCAGAGGGGTAGTGGTAACATTCTGTTCCTTGATCTGCATGCTGTTTACACAAATGTGTGCAATTGGAAAATTCATCAAGTTATACACATATGATAGGTGTACTTTTCTATAGGTATATTGTCTTTTAACAAAAAGTTTAAAAAATGTTAAAAAGCTACCTAAGGTTTAGAAAACCTTTAGTTAACAAAAATATATCCTAGGACTCAATTAAATCTAGACTTAGTAGAAAATAGAAAAAAAGTAGCATTTTATAGAAAACCCTAAATTTTAATGATAAAACACAGTGTAAATAGTTCACTCATCATATCTTGTACTAAACATCAGGATTTAGGGTGTACTCTAAAATGACAATAACAACTTCAAAAAAAGCATCATGCACTAATAAAAAATGCATGAATGTTTTATTTACCAGAAAATCCTGGTTGATCTGTAGATAGGAATCTGGCCAAGTCACTTAGAACCAGGATTTGTGTTGTCAGCATCTGCAGAGACCAAAGAAGAAAACAGCTACTTAAAAAATGCTTCACTGCCTTTTGCTGGGACCTTTCTCTGCAGCCTGCAATCTGCAGCATCTCCTGTTCTGTGACTGTTGGTTTGCAAACTGGGTCCCGCACACAGAGGGCAAGGAGGGACTGAAAAAAGAGAGGACGATTCCAGATTAGTAGGTGGCAGGTTTAATGAGCAAGGGAGTTTACAAAGGAGGCTTGTCTTGGGTGGCTGCAAGACGAGTAGATCTCATCTGCTTGCCAGAATGTTAAAAGTTTATAGAGGCCTTAACTAGGTTCAGTCACGTATACCGTCCAGGTGGTCTTAACAACACCTTATGCTCTTAAGGCTGGATCATTGAAACAGCTCCTAGTGTGGCAACAGTGGGCAGAACAAACATTCCAAGGATAGGTCCAGCTTGAGGGTCAACTGTTATGTCCCTCAATGACTTTCTCCAACAGTGATGGGGTCCTTTGGTCTGTGAAATTTACAACATTTTTCACAGCATGATTTGTCCTTGACAGAGTATTTTGAATGGGAAAGTCTATTTTGGTCATCTTGTCCATGTTTCACATCTGTATGTTGGGTGTGTCTTTTTAATTCACAGGCCTCCAATCAAGGGATGCCTCATGTGGCAGAATGTAGGTCCCCAAATCATGGACTCCAATCCAGATGGAAGGAGGTCTTGGGAGGAGGTAAGTGTATTTTGCACGTGTAAAGGACATGAATAATTGTGTCCAGAAGATGGACATATGAATGGAGATTATTTATAAAAAGGCCATAATGATTTCCTTCCCCTTATCTAGGCCTCCATGCGATGTGACTTGATAGCTCTTTCTACATGGAGATGGAGTCAATTTCTCCACTGCTTTAAATCCAGCCCGGACTTGAGACTTGTTTTGACAACTAGAATGCAGGGCAAGTGAGGTCACCCCAGTTGAGAGCCTGGTCCTCAAGAGGCCTAGCATGCTCCTGCTGACTTTCTTGGAACCATGACTCTGCCATATGAATAAGCCTGAGCTGGTCTGATGGATAATGAGAGCCCACGTGAGAGCACTAGAGACAAGCCATCCCTTCCTAGCCCAGCCAGGCCGGCCCACTCATGTACGAAGTGAGTCCAGCCAAGACCAGAAAAACCACTCAGCTGAGCCCAGCCCACACTGGCAGCCCACGAAATGATGAACTAAATAATTCAGAATGATTTCTTATGCAGCACACACACCTTTGTTCTCAGAAAGATGGCTGTAAGCAGCTCTGGCACTTATTCTACTCATGTCAAGTCCAGTTTTATTAATAGTCCCTCTTTCTCAATAGTGGAGTGAAAGTCCCTCAACTGAATATTAGTGATCTCGCTTGAGTAACCCAGCTCAGGGGGTTAGACACGTGGTGGCTGTACCTGGGTCCTTCCTAGAAGCTGGAACAATGAGATGGACTGTGAAGAAGTGACAATTGCCAAAAGGTAAAAAAACAATAGCTATCCAATGCATAGTACACTCTGTATCTCATTGCCTCTAATGTGAAAATTCGGCTGCTGTGATGTTTCCAACTGGTTGAACGCTCACTGCTTTGTAGATTCTGCCATCACCACCGGCACCAAAGCAAATTCACTCATTACTAATTCTACTTGCATAATTTGAAACACAGAAGATCACTAGGGAAAAAAAGCCCATTAAGATCAAATTTTGTATTTTACGTGCTTCAGTATTTGGATCTCTGGATAACTTATTTTCTACCATATTTTATTCCTGAAGCATACCAGAGCTCTTCATTTTCTCCTGAAAATGAAGGAAGGATGTGTTGGCCAATTTTATGCCCTGACGTGTTATGGAATGAGATGCATTCTAGGGAATACTCCTGTTTTTATAGAAAGTAGAAGGACGCTAAGTAAAATGTGAAGCAAGAGATGTTGTTGATGCTTGAATAATAAGTATAGAAAGAATTGACAGATCATGGACAAAAGAATACCATTTCCTTTAACCTTATTTAATAAGCCCTGTCTTTGAGTCTTTTGATTTTCTCTGGCTGACTTATGGATGAGCTTGACTTGAATTCATTTACCCTCAAAAATAATGAAGACTAGGAGGTGGACATGGTATGAGTGGGAAACCCGATGGAAAGAATTGACATGGCTTAATAATCTTTCAGCAGATGAACACTGTGTGGGCTTCTCCTGCTAAAACACTGGTTTTGTGATGGGTAATTCACCAAGTCATCCCAGTGAATGAACCAGTCAGGAATGAACGATAATATATTCATAGGGTGGGTTAGTCTGCAGCTGTTAAAATAGTGTTTCTAAGGAATATTAATTGACATGGAAAAGTGTACATAGTTTTTTGTCAAGAGAAAAATATTTCTAGAAGTGTATTATGTCATATATATATATGTATATAAAAAATATTACCACTGGGGTTTCTAAAGACAGATAATTTGAGTTCATTTCTCCCTTTAATGCCTCTTTATGTTTTATAGGCTCCCAGTGTTATAACGTGTTCCTTTTGTAATTATAAAATACAAAAATGAAAATGCAAAATGTATCAATTAACTATTGTAGTACCACATAGAAAGTCATGCTGTCAAAATATTTGCAACCAGGATAAAACAATTCCCTAGCTCCTCAAGATGTGTCCCTTTCGTATGCATTTGAAATTAGCACTGCAGTCTGATGGGGATATTCCTCTGAGGGCTGCCAGATCTAAGCGAAATGAATAATTACTGACACTTCAGAATACACCCTATATTCCAGACCCTGTTCTAAGTATTTCACATGCTTTAACCCATGTAATAGTCACACCATCCTATGAAGTAGTTACTATTATTACCATGTTATACATGAGAAAATTGAAGCATGGAGATTTTAAGTTAAGATGGGGTAGAGTCAGACTCCAGAGTTCTTGCTCTTGACAACTGTTCTATAGTTCTCTCCTGTCTTGTGAGAATGGATTCCAGGTACTACTCATCTTGAAAAGGAAAGATGTCTCAGAGAGAAAGAAGAATTGTAAGTGCAGAGTTCAAGTAGTCATGAGAAAGTCTTGACCTCCTTCTCTTTGTCTGTTCATGGAGGAGTTCATCTTGAACTTTAAGGACAGCATGTACTATGTAGAAGCTGAAGAGGGGTGTGGGAAAGAAGAGACTCCAGCACAATCTCTGCCTTATGGGGTCCATTTGTAATGGTTGAGGTAAAGTATACAGGTGACTAAACTGGTATTGTAAGGCAGGCTGTCCATAAAATATTGGTTGTGCGCTAAACTAAAGGGTTCCATGCTTTCATAAACTTGAAAATCATTGGATTAGGAAAAGCTAGAAGTCTGTTGCAGGACTTCTCAGAGCCTTTATTATGCTCATGTTATGTTTTAGTATATATGGAGCAGGTATAGCGTATACCATTTCCCAACTTTGTTCAACCACAAAACATCTTTCTCATGGAACATCTTCTAATAGTTCCCCAAGTTAATGTTCTGTGGAACAAAATTTGGGAAACACTGGTCTCAAATAATGGTACTCTCTGTATTATTTCCATTTCCCCCTGATCGTCAATGATTTTTAAAAAAATCTTATCTCGAGTGTCCTCTGGAGACACAAGGAAAGGATTTGTATCCCTGTTTGGATATGTTTATTGGAGGAAAGGTAGCAATCTACTGAGGTCAACATGGTAGATGCAGCCATGAGCACCTATGGGAAATAAATTTTGGTGATGGAATAGGAATGATGCCTAAAACGTCACCCAGTCCTCCAGGAATTGTCTTTCCTTGTACAGTAAACCCCGGGAGGCTCTTTGTTAGTGAAACAGGGTTTCCTTCTAGTAATATTAATTGAGCTTGGTTCATTGAATTGCAGGACTTCCTGTATGATATATGGCCATCACATGGGAATAATGCTACATTCTCATTTTTCATATGGCAAAGAAATAAGAGAGCTTCAAATAACTGAAACGTCAGTGTGGACAGCCCCTGTCTCCTGCCCATGCTTATCTTAAAAAATACTGTAGAGTCTGTAGTGTGTTTGAGTTTTAAGGTCATACATGGAAAGAAGTTGAAAATTCATGTTAGAAGGAGACTGCCAGGTAAATTATTACTAGGAGCATCACTGTGCTTGCTGATTAACTGATAAATATTCAAAAATGTTTTTGTAAATGCCTTGAAATTGCAACTATGGCTTATTTTCAGAGTGGTGGAGAGAGAACAAAAATAGTGAAGGAAAAGCACAGAAAATCACTAAAAGGAATTGTTAGATGACCTCAGTGAGTGAGCCCATCCTCGATTATTCAGCCATCAGTCAACCTACTTCCTGAATGGGCCTAGCAATAAAAGTCGAGCCAGCCCAATTCAAGGAACCACCCAGCCAACCCATAGAATGATAAGCTAAATAAATGCTTACTGTTTTAAGTTGCTAAGTTTTGAGTTGGTTTGTTACACAGCAACTAATATATAGTGTTCTTGGCATGGTGAGGATTTGGGGTCTTTCCACTGATGACCTGACCCCCCTCCGGCTCTTAATGTCATCACAGAGCCTCTGAATTTCAGACAAATCCTGCATCAGTTCCAATGGCAAACCACCTCACATCCCCTGCAGCAGTATTGCCCAGTCCCCCCGACCAGTGGCCCCGACAAGCTTGCTGGCTCTCTCAACTCCTAGTACCATCCACATTCTTTCACAGGGAGTATATAGAGATTTATGAATTCCTTCCTTGCTGGATAGGAGCCAAGGGAGTATCACGGTGCCATCTCCTGTTCTTTCTCACTTTAAATCTGCCACAATTCCATTCCTATTTGGCAGCAGCTGCTCTGTGTTGCCAGATGGGATACAAGTGAGTCTGTCTCCTTCTAGAATTCCAGATGGGCTGTGGACATAAATGGAGACCATGCAAATGAGAAGCCACCATCACTAGTGTTTGGTAGAGTCAAGGCAGGCAGGAGTGTAGAAAAGCTTTATATGAAAAGAAAAAAGGAAGGCTTTAGGTATGTGCTGACTGAAGGTTTTGTTGGCATAGGAAATCTGGCTGCAGGCTAACTAGAAGTGGGGCATCTTATGAGGTTGGTTTGGAAAGCATGTTTGGCTTTCTTTGGTTGGTCCTCAGTTGGAAGCTGGGGCGAAAAGTTGGCAGTTATTAACAAAGTGCTAATTGTTCTAGGCCAGTTGCTGTACAGGATGTGTTTTCACTCCCTGAATTGGCTGCTGCAGAGGTTCTGAGTCAATATTCTACTGCCCTATATATTGTGCTGGCCATTGTCCATTTGTATATTCAGTCTCTCAGTCCCCCTTTCGTTCATCCTTTCACTTGCATGACGTTCAGACCAATTCAGGAAAGGCTACAGATCCAGATCGTCACTGTTTGTCCTCATGGTCAACTGTATTGCAAGATCATCTTGAGCTTTTTGTTGTAGCATCATGGTGATTAGCTGGCGAGAGAGCAGTTGTGCAGGGGGATTCATGATTCTGGACAAAATGCAAGGTTTCAGTATCATGATCTCTGACAAAGACAAGAATAATTAACAGTCCCTATAAGATAAGAAGCTTTAGAACCAGGAACCCAATTGCTCAACCTAGGCCAAGTGAACAAATTCTATGGGCTATGAGGAACAACTTTAAAAAGCCAAGTAGTTTTTCCAGAAGGCAATGTATTGCCTGTTCAACTTTGCCTGTTTCATTAATCTAAGTAGAGCAAGAAGTGTTAGCAATGGCACAGACACCTCCCTGACTAGGCAACGAGAAATCTAGAGCAATGCAATTGTTCATCACTACTTGTGCCAATGAGTTAAGATTGGTCTGTATTTCATCTGCCAAATGGAGATGGTAGTGCTAATAACTTCTGCCAAAGTTAATAAGCTTCTTAGAGTACTTTCTACTTGAATGATTCATACCATTGGGAACACTGCTCTGATTGTTCACATAAACAATTAATAATTTCCCCAGTTGGAGTGCTTGAATCATCAAGGGTAGGCTCATTTGGGAACTTGCATCTGAGTTGGAATTTTCTAAGTTGGTAATATACAGAATTAGGGTCTTCCTGTACAGACAAGTCTTGGAATACTATTCCTAAAGTGCTTGAGGTATTAGCCTAAGGAAAACAAGACCAGGCATCTTGGTTGCAAGGGAAACAGTATCCAGTAGGGGGCACATGGAAATCCAGGAGAAAAAGAGCTGTTGACAGCAGGAGGTCAGAAGAAAGGCCTTCAGTAGCCCAGTTACATACTTGGATCGTTATTAATCTCTTCCAGGTGGCAAGTAATTGGCTCATCATCCCATAAAGGCTGTTGAATGCAAATGTAGAACCAGGTGTAATAACTGGTTCTTTTTCTGGGAGAGAGGACACTACCAAATTTGCATGTTGATTTATTTAAGTTCATTTGTTTGTGTAGATGCAAATGCCATTGGCCATAATTCCCTATGATCTTGCTTGATAAGACTGGAATTGTCCAGAGTTTTTTATCATGATGATCATGGTGATGGATGAAATATTCCTGAATCAGTAAGATTCAGATTAGTGGCTACTTACTGTTTGGGTGTTAGAAAGTGTGCTTTAATCTAACAATTGTAATAAAGAGGAAAGAGAAGAGAAAAGGGGCCAGGATGGATGGACAATAACCAGAGGTTTATAGAAAATGAGAAGAATGGTTATAAGCAAGTAGATGAATAACAAAATGGGAATTAGGGGTTTTAGTCCCATGTCTTGGGCAGAAGCTGTCTACTATCTGTATATTCCAAAGGTCCTAGGACAACTGTTTACTTCCAAAGGTTGGCTATGAGTAGAGGAATTCTGAGAATCCTAAATTTGGGGTCCCTTACTGGAACAGCCTACCAGCTGTGTGGAATTCTGAATTGTTTCTTCAGTCGTGAAACATGGACCCAAGGACTGACTCCCTGGAGTTTCACTGCTCTATTTGTTGTTACAGTACCTGATGAAGTCCCTTCCAATGAAGTTCAAGAGTAGTTTTTCTCCAGTGTCCCTTCCAATACATGAAATCTCCTGGTTTCAGATCATGAGGAGGCTGAGGCTGTGTAGGAAGATGTTGCAGGAAGGCAGCTTTAACCTGTTGATGATAAGATTGAGTACATGAGTCCCTTGCAATTTTTTGCCATCTCTGCAGGCAGCAGGGTAGAATATCAGAGGTGAAACTCCTAAAAGCATGGGTCTTCCAGTTACCAGATCATAGAGGGATAACTGATATATCCCTGAGGTAGTGGATTGTATGGCTGTAATCACCTACAGTTTCCTCTTTTCTCTGCGTGCATGATTGAATTATCTAATCAAATTTTACTGAGAATCTTTTGGGTATGGCTTTTTGCCCTAATTATGAGGCCTCTTTTGACCCTTGGGTTTATTGTAAAGAGAGGGACTCTGTAGATTCCTTTCTGTGTTAGTTCAATCAGTTTTTGCCATACAGGATTGAGCATCTGAGATTTTAACCAACGTGTGTACAAGTTAACATAATTCAAGTAACCCTGAGACATACATATCCAAAGGAAGTCTAAATTCTCCAAATAGTAGCTGTCCTTGTCTGGGTTAGAGAAATTCTGAATTATAACTGTTAATTCAGCTCAGGCCCAAGGCACACCTGACTCATGGGAGGGATGGATTTTTAGAAACAATCGGCATACGGGGTTTTAGGAGAGTTAGTAGGAAAAGGTAGGAGATCTGGACAAGGGAACGAAGACGGAGGAGTTGACAGAAGTGTAGAAGGAGAGAGATCAGAAGGATAAGGGGGAAGTGGGGGACTTCCCTGGTAGTGCAGTGGTTAAGAATCCACCTGCCAGTGCAGGGTACATGGGTTCGATCCCTGGTCCGGGAAGATCCCACATGCTGCGCAGCAACTAAGCCTGTGCGCCACAACTACTGAGCCTGCACTCTAGAGCCCACGAGACACTACTACTGAAGCCCGCGTGCCTAGAGCCTGTACTCCGCAACAAGAGAAGACACTGCAATCCGCAATGAAAAGCACACGCACCACAAGGAAGAGTAGCCCCTGAAAGCCCGTGCGCAGCAGCGAAGACCCAATGCAGCCAAAAATAAATAAATAAATTTATTTTTAAAAAGGGGAGTAGTGGGAGAGCTGGATATAGGGAGGCAACTGAAGGACAAAGAGGGAGAATTTATTCAGGAAACGAGTCTAGTTTGTTGTTGCTTAAGTTTGTCAGGTTGCTATTTAACTTTGGTCAAAGAATCTTTCAGTGAGGCAATTTTTCGATCAGAATTTCACTTGGAGGCTTCTGCATGAAAAAATGCTGCCCATTAAAACTGAGAAATCTTAGTCCCTTTATTTTCTAAGATGCTTCTCAAATGAACAATTTTGTTCAAGCCAAATGTTCCCAGAGTGGCTACTGAAGATCCA
The DNA here is from genome assembly GCF_000442215.2 of Lipotes vexillifer. NCBI lineage: Eukaryota > Metazoa > Chordata > Mammalia > Artiodactyla > Lipotidae > Lipotes > Lipotes vexillifer. The sequence continues at coordinate 157,916 of NW_006772145.1, forward strand.
AATCATCACTGATGAAGTTATGCTATTTAGAGCAATAGGTACAAGAATTAGGATTGTAACAAGAGTTCAGGTAGAAAGGAGGAGCTTCTCCTGGAGGAGGGGGAGAGGACTGAGACTTAGATGATCCCTTGAGAGCAGGCAACAGTGAATTCAAAGTAATGCATATGCACTTTGTATCTCGGACTCCCAGCCTGATGGTTGGCTGCCTCTGATCGCAGGTCTGACAACTGGCACTTCCAGGCAGGTGGAAAACCAAAGAGAACATCCTCTTGGGATAAGAGCCAAGCTCTCAGAACAAACAAATGTTATAGAAAGAGAACCTCACCTAGTTTTATTGGTAACTTGGCAAAATTTGTTTAATTGGACTCTGGTTTAGTGAGAACCACAAATTTAAGCTTATAGGTCCTATGCCTGTGTTCTCCCCTGTGATTGTCCTTCATATGACAAACACTTTTAGACGACACAACGCAAAACAGAGAGCAAAATGGATTGGAAAAGAATGACCTGATTCCGCCAAGGATGCCAAACAAATGGGGACCAATAACAAAACCGAGAACAAATAGCTGAGGAATTCAACACAGGGAGGGTGGAGTCCAGACCCAGGGCTGACTTGCAGTGTTGGTGAGCACTTGACAAGCCACATGTGGCTCCTGTGGGTATCGAGCCTGGCTGAAGGCTGGGGTCTGCAGTCGTGAGCAATGCGGAATGTCTCGTGGGACCTTTAGGGAAACTATGGAAATAAATGAAGACCACCAAATGAGAACAAACAGAAGCTTTTTATTTAGAGTTTGCGTTTGGCAGAAACTCAAAGGCAAGCAGGGGACTAGGAAAGCTTTATAATGAAAAAGAGGGAAGCCTTCACCCGTGCTCTGATTGGAGGCTATCAGCAGAGGGAAGCTGGAGGTAGGTTAACTAGGAGAAGAGCAGCCTATGTGATTGGTTTGGGAGCATATCTGGCATTCTCTACTTAGTCTTAATTGGAAACAGGGACAAAAAAAACAAGGAAGCTGGTAGCCACTGGCCAAGTCCACTGAGGGCTGATTGCTGCAGAAGATGTAGTCTGTCTTCCTGAGCTGGTTGCTGGAGAAGTCTTGGGTCAGAGTCCTGTTGCCATATATGGTCTGGCTGCTGTCCATTTGTGTATTCAGTCTCTCAGGGGCTCAACTCTACTAGCCCCTTCTGCATTCAGGGTCCACTTAAAATGCTCTTTTGCTTCCATTTTCTCATCACACTTCCACATTTCTGAAAGGACCAAGAAAAGATTTAGTCCTGGATCCTTGGGAGAACCAAGTAGTTTCTTTCCAGGGAACTCACATTCCTTCCAAATTATTCTCTTCCTCTCCTGGAAGAGAGAGTGCTCCTTCTTTTTTTCCTCTCTTCCTACAGAGTAGAAACTTCCCCTACATTATATCCTCCTTTCCCTCACCCTTACTTAGATTTTTATGTTCCATGTAAAATCCACTTATCTGTCTCCTGGAGCCAGAAGCCTCTTGGCTCTTTCTTAAAGGTGGTGGTGCTGGTGGAGGGGGGGATCGCTGAGCGGAGGAATATCCTCAATGAACTGGTAATATCGTTGCAAAGAGCATAGAGATTCTTCACTTCTTGAAGGAACTTTAAAATACATGAAAATTCAGGTCACCTGATGAAAAAATATCAGTATGAATATTCAGCACACACGAAAGCCTCTGAACATCTTTGAATTGTAAATGGTGGTGTAAATTTTCTCTGGCATCTTCATTCATTCAATACATATTCATCCAGCACTTCCTTTGTGCTAGGCTCTGTCCAAGGCACTTGGAGATACCTGTGAACAAAACAAAGAACTCTGCCCTCCCATAGCTTATGTTCCAGTGGGGGAAGACAAACAATAAATAGGAAACAGAATAAGAAAGTTAATAGTGTGTTAAAGGGTGGCAAACGCTATGGCATAACGAAAATGCAGAGCAGGGTAGGGAGGATCAGGAAGAGGGAAACAGGGCAGCCTCATCTATTTCCTTTTCTTTGGTGATGCCTGACTTTGCCATGTCAATAGCAACGTTATTGCAAAGCCTCAGTGAATAAGATCAAGACAATTAAACCAAGCCCCAGGGTTTGAGGATTATTATGAAGGAGATGCACACTCACACACAGGGCCCTAAGTTTCTGGGTATTACTGCTAATTTTATTAATCCTTAGCACAGCTGCAGTCTGAGTCGGCTGCCAAGGATCTGAACTGGTTTGGGATTCAGAGAAGCAGTGTATCTGATTTGGCTATAGAGGTTATTACCAAGTCTGGGCTTTAATGTAGGGACCTGATTTATAGTAAGAAAAATCATAACAGGAGAGAGTCACAAATCAAGACTCTGTAAGTCAGTAGTCACCTATATGCCCTATAAAATAATACCGTTATTATCATCATCTCTCAGCAGCATCAGAATCCCTTATTAGATGCCCTAGTCAGTGGAATGACAAATTTTCTATTATTACATCTACATTGTCCTTCCAAGATAGAATCCACTTCATTGCAGAAAGCAGCAAAGCTTTTTAAAAGCTGTTATTTTGTAGGAAACAAATAGCTGTATAATAAAATATTAATTGTTCTAAAAAAATGGAAATAGTTCCAAAAATTAGAAAAATACTGTACATACTAGAAACAATAAATTCTTTTCTCTGCATTTCTATTTAGTCCAGTATGATCTGTTTCATAATCTGAGATACACATTGGGTCACATGTCTTTTATTTTTCTAATTCATCACTGCCGAAGAGCAGAAAATCCAGGATTTCCATTTTGAAGTTTTCCCCCCCGCCGTGAGTTGTCCAAAGACATGAATGTTTATTTAATCCAGTGAGGTCCATCTTGTTTCCTCATTCAACAGGCAAACTAGATGTGTGTTGTGGTCCTCTCCTCTTTGGCTGTCTCATGGTAGGGCTGTGTGTGAATTGGTTTGTACAAGTTTTTGTGTGAATGTAAGTTTTCATTTCTCTAGGATAAATGCCTAAAGTGGAATTGCTGGGTTGTATGGTAGGTCTGATTTTAGTTTAAAAAAAAAATAGGGGCTTCCCTGGTGGCGCAATGGTTGGGAGTCCGCCTGCTGCGATGCAGCGGACGCGGGTTCGTGCCCCGGTCCGGGAGGATCCCACGTGCCGCGGAGCGGCTGGGCCCGTGAGCCATGGCCGCTGAGCCTGCGCGTCCGGAGCCTGTGCTCCGCAGCGGGAGAGGCCACAACAGTGAGAGGCCCGCATACCGCAAAAAAAAAAAAAAAAAAAAAAAAAAAATAGCCAAACTATTTTCCAGAGTGGTTGCACCATTTTACATTCCCACCAGCAATGCATAAGTGATACTGTTTCTCTCTCTTTTCCCCAGCATTTGGTGTTTTTTATCTTACCCGTTCTGATAGGTATGTAGTGATATCTCATTATAGTTCTAATTTACATTTTCCTAATGGCTAATAATGTTGAGCATCTTTTCCTGTGCTTATTTGCCAGCTGTATATACTCTTTGGTGATATATCTCTTGACGTCTTTTGCCCATTTTCTAATTGGATTGTTTGGAGGGTTGTACAGTTGAATGTTGAGAGTTCTTTATATATTCTAGATACAAGTCCTTCGTTGGATGTTATTTGAAAATATATTCCCCAATATATCATTTGTCTTTCCATCCTCTTAATAGGGTCTTTCACAGAACAAATGTTTTAAAAAATTTTGATGAGGTCCAATTTTTCAATTTTTCCTTTTACCCATTTACTTTTCATTTAACACATAATTATTGGATGTCTACAATTTATCAAGATAATGTTCCAGGTGCCCATAGGAAACAAGGATGTGATGTGGTCCCAATTTCAACACATTTCCAGTCTAGCTGGGAAGACTGGAGATGTACCCAAATATTACATAAGAAGTGCTAAGTGGCACGGAAGAGGGAGAGATACATTTTTTTTTTTTTTTAACATCTTTATTGGGGTATAATTGCTTTACAATGGTGTGTTAGTTTCTGCTTTATAACAGAGTGAGTCGTTATACATATATATATGTTCCCATATCTCTTCCCTCTTTGTCTCCCTCCCTCCCACCCTCCCTATCCCACCCCTCCAGACAGCCACAAAGAACCGAGCCGGTTTCCCTGTGCCATGCGGCTGCTTCCCACTGGCTATCTACCTTACGTTTGTTAGTATATATATGTCCATGTCTCTCTCTCGCCCTAACACACCTCACCCTTCCCCCTCCCCATATCCTCAAGTCTGTTCTCCAGTAGGTCTCTGTCTTTATTCCTGTTTTACCCCTAGGTTCTTCATAACATTTTTTTTTCTTAAATTCCATATATATGTGTTAGCATACGGTATTTGTCCTTCTCTTTCTGACTTACTTCACTCTGTATGACAGACTCTAGATCTATCCACCTCATTACAAATAGCTCAATTTCGTTTCTTTTTATGGCTGAGTAATATTCCATTGTATATATGTGCCACATCTTCTTTATCCATTCATCCGACGACGGGCACTTAGGTTGTTTCCATCTCCGGGCTATTGTAAATAGAGCTGCAATGAACATTTTGGTACATGACTCTTTCTGAATTCTGGTTTCCTCAGGGTATATACCTAGTAGTGGGATTGCTGGGTCATATGGTAGTTCTATTTGTAGTTTTTTAAGGAACCTCCATACTGTTCTCCATAGTGGCTGAACCAATTCACATTCCCACCAGCAGTGCAAGAGTGTTCCCTTTTCTCCACACCCTCTCCAGCATTTATTGTTTCTAGATTTTTTGATGATGGCCATTCTGACTGGTGTGAGATGATATCTCATTGTAGTTTTGATTTGCATTTCTCTAATGATTAATGATGTTGAGCATTCTTTCATGTGTTTGTTGGCAGTCTGTATATCTTCTTTGGAGAAATGTCTATTTAGGTCTTCTGCCCATTTTTGGATTGGGTTGTTTATTTTTTTGTTATTGAGCTGCATGAGCTGCCTGTAAATTTTAGAGATTAATCCTTTGTCAGTTGATTCATTTGCAAATATTTTCTCCCATTCTGAGGGCTGTCTTTTGGTCTTGTTTATGGTTTCCTTTGCTGTGCAAAAGCTTTGAAGTTTCATTAGGTCCCATTTGTTTATTTTTGTTTTTATCTCCATTACTCTAGGAGATGGGTCAAGAAGGATCTTGCTGTGATTTATGTCATAGAGTGTTCTGCCTATGTTTTCCTCTAAGAGTTTGATAGTTTCTGGCCTTACATTTAGGTCTTTAATCCATTTTGAGCTTATTTTTGTGTATGGTGTTAGGGAGTGATCTAATCTCATACTTTTACATGTACCTGTCCAATTTTCCCAGCACCACTTATTGAAGAGGCTGTCCTTTCTCCACTGTATATTCCTGCCACCTTTATCAAAGATAAGGTGACCATATGTGCATGGGTTTATCTCTGGGCTTTCTATCCTATTCCATTGATCTATCTTTCTGTTTTTGTGCCAGTACCATACTGTCTTGATTACTGTAGCTTTGTAGTATAGTCTGAAGTCAGGCAGCCTGATTCCTCCAGCTCCATTTTTTGTTCTCAAGATTGCTTTGGCTATTCGGGGTCTTTTGTGTTTCCATACAAATTGTGAAATTTTTTGTTCTAGTTCTGTGAAAAATGCCAGTGGTAGTTTGATAGGGATTGCATTGAATCTATAGATTGCTTTGGGAAGTAGAGTCATTTTCACAATGTTGATTCTTCCAATCCAAGAACATGGTATATCTCTCCATCTGTTTGTATCATCTTTAATTTCTTTCATCAGTGTCTTATAATTTTCTGCATACAGGTCTTTTGTCTCCTTAGGTAGGTTTATTCCTAGATATTTTATTCTTTTTGTTGCAATGGTAAATGGGAGTGTTTTCTTGATTTCACTTTCAGATTTTTCATCGTTAGTATATAGGAATGCCAGAGATTTCTGTGCATTAATTTTGTATCCTGCTACTTTACCAAATTCATTGATTAGCTCTAGTAGTTTTCTGGTAGCATCTTTAGGATTCTCTATGTAGAGTATCATGTCAGAGAGATACATTTTTTTGAAAATCAGATATTATGTTTCAGCTGATAGGGAAGTAGTGGGTGAAGGTCTCACCACTTCTATGCCAGAGAATGCCACAAAATGGCATAGAAATTTCCCTTATAAGTCCATTTTTCCAGGTTAAAAATTGTAATTTTTAGATAACTAGCATATATTAAATCTCATTATGTGCAAAGCAATTTCACATGCATTGTATCAATTAATAACAATCTTGTATCAATTAATAACAATAAAGGGCAACGGAGAGGATTACACCATATTTTACATGTAGGGAATCTGGGATTCAACAAAGTTAAGTAACTTGCCCAAGGTCACACAGGAAATGGTAAGGTCAGACTGGCACCCCAGTCTTATGATTAATGCTCTTTTAATTCTACCCAGAATCCTCCTGAGACATGTCCTTTTCCTGCCAGTATAAATTCATCAGTCTTATGGCTAAGAAACAGACTGTCTGAGTCACATTTTAAAAGAAAACACAAGGGACTTCCCTGGTGGTCCAGTTGGTAAGATGCTGTGCTCCCAATGCATGGGGCCCGGGTCTGATCCCTGGTCAAGGAACTAGACCCTGCATGCATGCCACAACTAAGAGTTCAAATGCCTCAACTAAAGATCCCGCATGCCGCCACTAAGACCCAGCACAGCCTAAATAAATAAATAATTTAAATAAAATAAAAGAAGACACAATACATTTCCTTGGTGCACAAAAGTCAATGAGCTCTTCTTTTTTTTGCAATATGCGGGCCTCTCACTGTTGTGGCCTCTCCCGCCGTGGAGCACAGGCTCCGGACGCGCTGGCCCAGCAGCCATGGCTCACGGGCCCAGCAGCTCCGCAGCACGTGGGATCCTCCCGGACCGGGGCATGAACCCGTGTCCCCTGCATCGGCAGGCGGACTCTCAACCACTGCGCCACCAGGGAAGCCCACTGAGCTCTTCTTGATAAAGGAAGGATCCATTAAACCTCTTACAGTGGTCAAGATCACACAGAAAATGGAAAAGCAAGCACAGCCTGTGAGTCATGAAGGGCCAAAGATAGGGGTAGATATTGCTGGAACTCAGTAAAATTTTGCTGGATGACAGCTCAGGATGGAGTAATCATGGAGGCAGCATTTTAGGTCATCTTGTTGCCAGCTCATTGTTACCCAAATCATCTTCAAACGCCAAACTTTTCATGGGGAATGTTAAAAAAAAATGAATAATAGCTCCGGTGAAGAACTAAAGCCTGTTTCTGACCTAAAGGATGACAGATAGGGAGCTGGGGCTCTTTCTCACTCATAATGTCTCTGGATTTCCATCTGTACTTTCTTCCTGTTTTATTTGTGACCTTGCCCAAATCATTGAACTATTCTGTATTTATTTGTCTTTCTTTTAAAATGTTTATAACTTAGGGAAGATGTTAGGACCTTAATTCTGAGTCTGTAAAGAGGTAAATTTATATATTAGGTCAGTTTTGCAAACACCTGTATGATGTCAAATAACCTTTGAACCCCATCCCCATTTTAGTCATGATGCAGCCACTGGCAGGCTACATGTGGAGAGTAATCCTTTCACATTCTATATGCCAAACTTCACCCTGATGGCCTGGGATCCAGCTGCAAAAGCAAAGGTCTTCACAGTGTCTGGACATGAATGAACACGAGCATTTACATGTGGCTTAGCAATGACCAGTCATGAACTACCTGCAAACATTTGGGCGAACTTACTTCCACCACTGTGCCCATCTCACTGACCTTGCAAACGATCAGAATACCCAAGTCTCAGACTGCTCACGGGGTAAAGGATGACTGAAAGAGGGCAAATAATTCTTCTTGGGCAATTTAATTTGCATGCTGGGAAAGAAAAGACTGCCTCATTCTTGGATCCTAACCACTGAGAAGACAAGCCTGAAGCTGGAGGAGCCACCGTGGAGTAAGTCAGCTTAACAATGAAGCCCACAGAGGAAAGCAGAGAGGAGAGGAGGAGGGAGAGAGGAGGGAAGGGGGAGGGAGGAAGAAAGACAAGGTGGGGGCTGAGATTCCAGTTCGATTGATACTTGAGGTCACTTGAGAGCCCCTGGATACATCTGTGCCTGAAGTTAGACCTACCATTTTGTATAACAAAATGTAAAAATAAGAACATGAGAGAAACACATTTGGTTGTAGATTCTCTCTAGGAGGGTACGCACGAAGGTGAAAAGCAATGGTTGCCTCCAGAAGAGAAATTGAGAGGCTGGGAGACAAGGGTGGCAGGGAGACTTGCTAACCGTGTATTCATTTGCGCTTTTAAATTTTCGTACCACTGCCAGTGTTAATCAAATAAAGTTAAAATTGAATGTAAATAAAATAGAAACAAACTTTCTTCCACTTTAACCAATTTGTGGATAATAAAATCACCTTGTGATGAAACCAGATCTTTAGAGAAATCAACTCCTTTACCTTCCAAGTTCCCTTCTTAAATGTTTTTTTGTTTTTGCTTTTTTGGCTGCTGCCGACAGATCAGCAAATGAACCGTCCATTTCTACTGCGCAAATTTACACGGAGAGAACAGCCTCAATCCATGGTCCTGAGAGACGGTTCCCAGGGTTTTAGGAATCACCCACGTAGCTGTATTCCGATGGCGCGACTTCCGTCCTGCAGCGAAAATTGCTAATGTGCTTCCACAGCCGAGTCGTTAGGGCTGAGGCAGTCCGTTTTAGAAAGATTCTGGGCCCTGTGTCCTGACGGATGCAAACGCGCAATGAAGCGCTGGCCTGAAGGGGTACCTTTCCACTCCCAGTCCTTCTTCCGGGACCCGGAACTCCAGGCAAGAGCCCGAGTGCGGTCCTCACTGGCAGCAATCTTTGGGCGTCCTTGTGACAGCGCGGGCTCACTAGTCCTGCGGTGCGGCAGCGACGGGGGCTTTGGGACACTTGGGAGAGCGGTAGCCTGGGAGATCCAGCTCTCTGAGCCAAGAGCGAAACCAGTCAATGTGTGTTGAACGAAGGAGTGTCGTTAGCGCAGTAAATTCAGGCGAGAACGAAAGGAACCCAGACCAGGGGATGGGTCACCACGGTGACTTTAAATACCCAGGCACTATGAAGTGAGGAAGAGCTGTCTTTGGAGACACGCCGGCTTCGGTGAGGCTGGGGAGGGAGGGCGCCCACACTCCGGAAGCCAGGCCGGCCCCGGGTTCGGGTTACCAGGCATTCGGCTGTCAGGGAGGGTCCGGGCGCCCGGGGCGCAGGGGCAGGGAAGTAAAAACCCTTACTTCAAAGCTGGTAATGACTTGAGGGCTCACCTGGCTACCCTGGGGCCGGGTCCTCGTCACCGCACTGCGCCTCAAGGTAGAGCCGAGCGCCTGGCGCGGGTCTCTGACCTTGGCGCGCTCAGCCCCAGCCCCGCCCTCTGCCGCGCCGCGCCCCGCCCCTCCCGCGCGGGCAGCCTGTGCGCGGAGGGGAGGGCCTGAGAAGCCAGCCGGGCAGGCGCCCCCGGCCCCAGCACGGGCGCGAGCGCGCGCCCCCCTCCCACCGGGTGCCCGGCACTCGTCCCCGCTCCGGGCGCCTCTGATTGGTCGTCGCCCCGGCCGGCAGGTGTCTGCAGGGGCTGCGTCCACGCTGGCCCTGGCTGCCTGCGGCGCGGGCGCCTCCCTCGTAGCCGCTGCCGCTGTCGCGCTCCCGCCTCCCGCGCCCGCTCTGGGCTCCCGCTGCGGCTACGGTTCTGGCGGCCGAGCCCCCGCAGCGCTGCAGCTCAGATCTGGCGCGCCGACCGCCCCGTGCCCCTGCCTTGCTGCTCGCAGCTTCCTAATCCACGCGGCGCTTTGCGGCAGGTGCCCCTGGCTTCCCGAGGCGCGGTGGCCTGAGAGCGGCCGCCATCGATGACCCCTGCCGCCATCGATGACCCCGGTCACGGACCTACTCCAGCCCGGCGACCCCGTGTGAGTACCGTACCCTCCCCTCCGGCAGCTTTGCGCCACTCTCCCCCTTACGTTGCCGCAACTTCGGGGGTGGGTGTATGTAGGTGTCTCTCGTGTCCCCGTCCACCCTGTGCGCGTCCTGAGCCAGGGCCCCGGGGCACTGCCAGTTCGCCTCTGCGGAAGGGCTTGGGGGGGGCATCGAACTTGCTAGAGGGTCGTCGCAGAATCGGAACCGCCCCTTTCTCCCGCTGCCGGGGTCCGAGCTCAGCTCTGCGTTTCCTTCGCGGTTTGCGATTCCACTGGCCGCGTAGATCTTGGGCTGCGGTTCACCGCGCACCCACTACGCTCCTGGCGCGCCGGCGGGGCGCCTTAAACCATCAGGTAGGCGCCCGGAGCAACCCAGAGCGACGGACTTGATTCTTTCCCACTCTTAATTTCTGTAAAATGGGACAAATCAGGGACTCGTTCAAGGTCACGGCCGGTGCGCGGGACTAAGAACCGGAGTCGATAGCTTCTGGCCGGGTTCTAGGACTGCCTGGGGAGGAGCGGCTGTTGCGGTGTGAGAGGTGCTCACTTCAGCTTCATCCCAGTCTCCTCCTTCCTACTCCCTCCTCTCCAACTCCGCTGCTTTTTGGTGAGGTTGGGAGCCGATTCTAAGGTACCCTTCAGAGGTTTGGATGTAGCCGCGGGGCATCTTCGGGGAGCGCGGAGCGGAGCGGTTCCTCAGTGGGAACCCAGGGACCTGCCACATTTGCAGCATCCCTTCCATTCCCCGTCACTTAATTTACTTATGTCTCCGCAGGGTAGGGGAGTTTGCTAGGTGCCTGCTCTTGGATCAGTCCTGTTCCGTTTCCTTCTCCCAAATAAGCCCTGTCCCCAAGGATAAGTCTCCAAGAGACTCGGACTGCACACACCAGTTTGGGCCCAGGGACTTCCTAAGAGAAGCAGTAAGCTCTGGGCTTGGCTCCTATCTGATCTTAGAAAATGCCTTAAGTGTGGCTTTATTTCTGCCCGCTCCACTCCCGACCCCTTGACCTGGAGGTTTCCCACTTTCCCAGGGGAATGTGGAATCCAGTCCCAGAATGTGTGTGAATGTCGCCAGACGTGACTCATTTACTCCAGATCTTTTGAGGCAGCTCCTGTGGGGCTGTGGGCGGTTCTCAGAGTTTTGGGCTGGGGAGAGGGTCGCCCCTCCTCTTTTGGCGTTATCACCCTGCCCCTCCAACTCAGCTTCCCTCACCCCAACTCAGGGATGAGATGACCACTTAGATAGTTTTGTGATGTCTGACAAACATCTTTGAGCCTCAACTTTTTAAATCTATAAAATGGAATAATCCCTGCTTTTAGTCTTCCGAAGGCAGTTGGGGTTCAGGGTATGTGACAGATGTGAAAGTAGAGGACGATGGTCCAAGAGGATGGGACCTGAGCTGTGGGTGGAAGTGGGGGTGATTTAAATATATTTTCACAGCAACTTTGGGACTGTATTCTCAGGTCTAAAAATCCCTCTTTCCAAACAAATTTAGTTTGGTAAGACTTTGAAAATATTATTTTCCATCTTCCTGTTGATGTTCCTTGCCTGCCCATGGGCAGCCCCATCTCTCCTAATTACCCCCACCCCAGCCATCACATCTGTGGTTTGTCTTTGTGGGCTGAAAGCTACCTGTCTTTATGCGGCTGGGGGCTGTCTCTGTGGAGTTGGGGGTTGTGTCTAGTGGTAGGGCAGTGTGTCTGTGTGTGGGGTACTTGTCTCTGTGGAGATGGTGTGTATCTCTCTGTGGCAGGTTCTCTCTGTGGTCTAGGTGTGGTCTAGGTGTGGAGGAGGAGGGGGAACTGTCTGCTCCAGGATCTGAGAAAGTAAACTGTTAACCACCTTCAGCAATTAAGCTAAGAGTGGTATCGATTGTGTCCTGTCTCCTTCCTCCCTGTCAAGAGAGAGAGAAGGAGAGCTCATCTGTGGCCATGGCCCTTAGAGCAATTGATAGATAGACTGAAATACCTTGTAGAGAAGAACTAGGCATGCCCCTCTTTTTGCCTTCCTGGTTATTACTGTGTTTGTCTCAAAGGCAAGTTAAGGAGGGTTGACTGACTGGTCAGACCTTTGAGTTATAACATCATCCCAGAAAATTGCACAGATCTGAAGTGTGCCCTAAATGGATTTTCACAAACTGAACACACAAGTAACAAGTGGCCAGATTAAGACCTAGAATATTCCCAGCCTCCCAATTACCCCCTACAGGCACTATCACCCCCCACTCCCCTGAGGGTAACCAACATCCTGTTTAGTTTTGTCAGGTGAGTTTTATTTTTTGTTACTATTATTATTTATCATTTTAGTTTCAAAGCTAAAATGAAACTGCTTGATGTTTTTCACTTTTTTATATATGCAAACCAAAGGTAGTTATACCTAAGCCAGTCCAGAAAGCTAGAAGGAAAAATTTGGTCTTAAGATCTGGGCGGAGTCTGATCTGGTTTTCCCCCGAAAATCTGATCATCAGTTCTTGCGCGATGTAACAAGCCCAACCCCAGATATAACATTGCTGACAATGGAGGCTGGTCTATTCATAGAGTGTATTTGAATAATGCAAATCTGAAATAGTGTGATAATAAAATATGAATGAAGAAAAGACATGAGTGAATTCTTCATTTGACATATAAAAATAGAAGTATTTTGAATTCCTCAAAGTTAAAAATTGGTAGAGAATCACAGAATTTTAAGGCTGAGCGAATTATGAGCTGTTTGTGCTGTTGCCACATGGTGGCGCCACGTTGGCTGGATAACTGAAATACCCACTATCCTTTCCCAAGTTCTCGGGAAGGAGTCCCAGGAATAAAATTCAACAGCTCAGTATCTCCAAAAGTGATTTCCAAACACTGTGGTTCTTCCAGTGTCTGGGAGGCAGGCCTCCCCTCTGGTGCCTGCTACTAAGTCCATGGATAGAACCCTATCCCAGCTTTTGAGGAGGGTGGCTTGCGGGTTACAGGCAGGTATATGTTGGAGGTGAATGGAGCTGTGACACCACTGCCTTCTCTTTAATAATATGGAGCTGTGGTATGTCCTTGGGATTCTAAAGAGGTTAACCGAAAAGCTAGCTTAGGTGTGTTATGATCCTTTTGGTCTCATTTTACCCCAGAATCCTTCCAAAGGTGTGAGAGAAGGAATTCTCTTTCCTGAGGCAGGTAGCTCTCTTCACAGAGCACTGTTCACGGTGAACTTGGAAGAATAAATAGGCCTGGGTGTAGCCAAACTGTTGCTAGAAGAAAAGCCCTGTGTTCCACAGAGAGGGGGCCAAGTCACAGGGGAAACCACCAGGGGTGGGAGTGTTATATCCAGCTGTGGAGAGGGCTAAGCGGACCCATCCAGTGCCCTGCTCCCGTCCATCACCTTTTAACTGTCAGTGTGTCTGAGACACTGTTTAGAAGTTTGTATTCGTGTTATGGCTGCCATGCCTTTGATTGCTGAGAGTGTTGAGTGTTTGCATATACTGGACACACACACACACACACACACACATATATATTCATTTAATGTTCTAAACAGGAGGAGGGTGACTTTCCCATCTTATAGATGAAGGAACTGGGCCTTGACAATTAAGCACTCTAAGTTTACACACTATGTGAGCCAGAGTGAGGACTGAGAGCCAGTCTCTCAGATGGCTTCCCTAGCTGAGTTGTACCCTCTGCAGGGTGCGAGGAGTCTTGCGTAATTCTTTTGTCCTCCCTGACACCTAGTATAGCACTGTACATGTAGTAGCTACTTGAGTCGAAATCTGTGATTGCCATAAATAGAAAATTCTCTGCTGAGCAAGAGGGAAGTCCAGACAGTGAAGGATGAGAATTTGGGGTTGAGTCCATGCAGCCTATAACATTGGGGCTGAGTGTATGCCCATCAGAATGTGTAGTCTCATTTTGTGTTTAAAATTTTATGTAAATGGAAATAGAGTCACAGACATAGAACACAAGCTTATGGTTACCAAAGGAGAAAGTGGGCACAGGGGGAGATAAATTAGGAATTTGGGATCAACAGATACACACTACTATATATAAAATAGATAAAAAAACAAGGATCTACTATTGTATAGCACAGGTAACTATATTCAATATCTTGTAATAACCTATAATGGAAAAGAATCTGAAAAAGAATATATATATATATATGTATAACAGAATCAGTCTGTTGTATATCTGAAATGAATACAACATTGTAAATCAACTATACTTCAATAGAAAAAAGAAAGATGCTCTCAGAAGAACTTTATGTTTACCTGGAAGATTGAAGGGTGGAAGGGGGAGATGCATAGAGGGCTAATGGTATACACCTTTTAATAAAATGACATGTAAAAGACTAAACAGTAAACAGATACATTATAAAAATTGTTATGTAAATGGAGGCTTGCCATTGATTTTTGTGATTTGCTTTTTTCGCGCAACATTGGTTTTTGACATATATTGATGATTGTAGATCTAGTTGATTCATTTTACTGTAGTATTTGTTTGTTTAATATTCCAGAGTTAATTCCCCACTGAAGGTCAAAATGACGTTTTTACCTTTTGCTATTACAAAAATATTGCAAGGAATATCCTTGATAGGATCTTGTAGAAATGTATAAGAGTGTGTCTAAGGTATATATCCCCAGAAGTTGAGTAACTGGGTAGTAGGACATGCATCAACATCTCATGTTTGTAAATTTTGGAGGTTAATCCTTTGTTAGTTGCTTCATTTGCAAATATTTTCTCCCATTCTGAGGGTTGTACTTTGGTCTTGTTTATGATTTCCTTTGCTGTGCAAAAGCTTTTAAGTTTCATTAGGTCCCATTTGTTTTTATTTCCATTCACTAGGAGGTGGGTCAAAAGGATCTTGCTGTGATTTATGTCATAGATTGTTCTGCCTATGTTTTCCGCTAAGAGTTTTAGTGTCTGGCCTTACATTTAGGTCTTTAATCCATTTTGAGTTTATTTTTGTGTATGGTGTTAGGGAATGTTCTAATTTCATTCTTTTACATGTAGCTTTCCAGTTTTCCCAGCACCACTGATTGAAGAGGCTGTCTTTTCTCCATTGTATATTCTTGCCTCCTTTATCAAAGATAAGGTGACCATATGTGTGTGGGTTTATCTCTGGGCTTTCTATCCTGTTCCATTGATCTCTATTTCTGTTTTTGTGCCAGTACCATACTGTACTGATTACTGTAGCTTTGTAGTATAGTCTGAAGTCAGGGAGCCTGATTCCTCCAGCTCCGTTTTTCTATCTCAAGATTGCTTTGGCTATTCAATATCAAAAAAACAAACAACTCAGTCCAAAAATGGGCATAAGACCTAAATAGACATTTCTCCAAAGAAGATATACAGATTGCCAACAAACACATGAAAGAATGCTCAACATCACTAATCATTAGAGAAATGCAAATCAAAACTACAATGAGGTATCACCTTACACCAGTCAGAACGGCCATCATCAAAAAATCTACAAACAATAAATGCTGGAGAGGGTGTGGAGAAAAGGGAACCCTCTTGCACTGTTGGTGGGAATGTAAATTGATACAGCCACTATGGAGAACAGTATGGAGGTTCCTTAAAAAACTAAAAATAGAATTACCATATGACCCAGCAATCCCACTACTGGGCATATACCCTGATAAAACCATAATTCAAAAAGAGTCATGTACCACAGTGTTCATTGCAGCTCTATTTACAATAGCCAGGACATGGTAGCAACTTAAGTGTCCATCGACAGATGAATGGAAAAAGAAGATGTGGTACATATGTACAAGGGAATATTACTCAGCCATAAAAAGAAACGAAATTGAGTTATTTGTAGTGAGGTGGATGGACCTAGAGTCTGTCATACAGAGTGAAGTAAGTCAGAAAGAAAAAAAATACCGTATTCTAACACATATATATGGAATCTTAAAAAAAAAAAAAAAAGGTTCTGAAGGACCTAGGGCCAGGACAGGAATAAAGACGCAGATGTAGAGAATGGATTTGAGGACATGGGGAGGGGGAAGGGTAAGCTGGGACAAAGTGAGAGAGTGGCATGGACATATATACACTACCAAATGTAAAATAGATAGCTAGTGGGAAGCAGCCACATAGTACAGGGAGATCAGCTCCGTGGTTTGTGACCACCTAGAGGGGTGGGATAGGGAGGGTGGCAGAGAGACACAAGAGGTAGGAGATATGAGGATATATGTATATGTATAGCTGATTCACTTTGTTATAAAGCAGAAACTAACACAGCATTGTAAAGCAATTATACTCCAATAAAGATGTTAAAAAAGAAACAAAGCATCTCTATGTTACTTCAACTCTGCTAGGTTTTGCAAATGGCCCTCTGAAGCTGTTGTACCACTTAACACTCCCACTAGCACTGTCTTGGAGTTCTTTGTATCCCAATATCTTTGGCTGTGTCTGACATTAATCAGTTGTTTTAATTTTGATTAATCTGATAAGCGTGGAATGTATTTCACCGCTTTTACTTTGCATTTCCCTTAGAGATCTTTTAAAAATATATTTTGAATTTCAAGTTTTCCTTTCTGTGCATTGCCATTTTTTATGAGATAAAACTTTTAGATCTTGAAACTCATCTGAAGTTTATATTTCTGTACTGTGTGAGGCAGGGATCTAATGTTTTCCATATTGAAAACCATTACCCCATTATCATTGAATGAATATTTATTTTCTCATTTATTTTGCTGCCATCTCTGTTATATACCAATTTTGGTTATAGTTTTGGATCTGTTTCTTAACTCTGTTCTATTCTATTAGTCTTTTTGTGATTCCTGAGCTAATACCACTTTCATTTAGTTATTAAAGCTTTGTAATAAATCTTCCCTTCCTAGCCTTGTTCTTCAAAATTGTCTTGGCTATTTTTGACCCTTTAGGCTTCAACATGAATTTTAGGATCTATCCTAAATATCACTTCCTATGAAAAATACTGTTATCAAAATTTGGTAAAATAGAAAATAAAATGTATTTTCTTGTTTCTTTTTCTTCAAATATAGTGCTAATCAAATACTTTCATTTCCCATTATTTAGTGTGAATTTTTGGTCCCCATTTTAAGTGGATTTACTTTAAGCAACTCTTCTCTGGTACCAGATATCCTTGAATAATAAGGACCAGATGAATATAATTCTTTTAAATACAAATAAGATCTTTTTTTTCCACTCAACAACATATAAGCAGTGTTAATGTCAATGATTATTCTTCTGTGTCATTATTTTTATCCTCCTAATAATCCATTTTATTTGTATACCATAATCTATTCAACAGAATCATTCTTTTAAAACATTAAGCACTTTATACTTTTTATTGCAACTTCATCTTTGCACACATTTTTATTAGGATGAATTACTTTGTCAAAATTTGCTTACTTTTATTTAAATTTTGGATGCATATTGCCAAATAACCCTCCAGGAAAGTCTATAAATTTATATTGCTCTTGGTAGTGTATGAGTGTGCCAGATCCCCATGCCTTGCTAGTGATTAACATAATTATTCATCAACATTGTCAATTTCATAGGCAAAGGGAAAAAAAGAATCTTATTTTTTACTTTGCTTTTCTTTTCTAGTGGGACAGAATATACCTTGTTTATTCATAGCCCACTTCACTAAAGAATTTTCCATAAGGGTTGTTTCTCTACTTTCTGTGAATGAAACTTGCATTATCACTCAGTGTTTTTGAGAGAACTATCAGATTGTTTATATAGATTATGTTCATATTTTTAACTGTTAAATATTACTCTATCATATGAAAATACCATTTTTATTAATCTGTTACCTCCATGATGGACTGTAGATTTTTTCTGTATTTCTTCTGTGGCTATTACATAGATGTATGCAGTAAACATCTTTGACATGTATTTATGCACATGCAAAAGAAATTCTTGAGGATGTATGCCCAGAAGTAGAATTTTGAAGGGTCATATTTTACATAAACTTACAACTTGACCATTTGGTGCCAAATTTCTCCCAAAGTGGTTACACTCAAACATCCCTAGCAGTGTATATCATAGTATCTGTCACTTTAAGGAAACAATAATACAAGGGAAGGAGGAACAAAGGTGTTAAAGTGAAAAGTACATATGTGTGTTTGTGTATATATAAATATCCTTAAGTTCACTTAGAAAGCTCAGGGTTTTTTTACGTTTTCATTTTGAATCTTGCATCATATGAATGATTAAGTTTATAAATCATAAACATCACGTAAATATTTACTTGGCTTAGGAGAACTGGTAAGAGTTTAAGTAAAAGGTGAGTGATTTTATAGTGCCTTTATTCAGGGCAGCCTACAAGATGGGGTTAGCACATGACAACCAGAAAAGCACCTCTACCCAGCTCTGCGCCTCCCGACCCAGGGCAGGGGTTCTACCCAGGGCAGGGGTTCTACCCTTAGACAATTGTTCCTTTTTATCATCTCCTCTTTTACAACTTAGAAGACCTTGGTTGGTATAAGTCCAAGGTAATAATGTACCATTAACACCCTCTTGCGAATGACCTTACGTGATCAATTGCTAGTGATGGTAAGACCAGAACAGCATGAAACCACCAGAAGGTTATTGGGGAAAAGGCTCAAAGATGGACTTGTTTGGGGACGGGCTGGATTCGGTACTGACAGAAACCTCATTCACTTCAGACTTACTGTGAGAATCAATTCTGCATTTGTGTAAAGAGAGTAAGAAGAGCTTTATGAAACTGCCTAAATGCTGTTTGAAACTGCTTTCAGTGTTGTATTCAACCATGTGTTATTTGCCCCCATTACCTTTCCTAGGTAATTGTAAGTTAAATTTTTTGGTGTACATTTATATATCATCAGCTGGGGAAAGAAAACCATTCTGTGGAAAGTCCTTTTTTGGCTATGATTTACAGTGTAATGCCACTGATGTGACAGATATGTGATCTGCAGCTGGGATGTACAAATCCATTCTGTGGGCTGACAGTTTAATCTCTCCGAGCAGACACTTCGGAAAAGAACACAACAAGACATGAGAGAGAGGAACGGGGGTGCCTACAGGACAGAGGTGCCCATGGCCCCAGGATCTAGTGTGGCTATTTGCCAAAGTCCCCAAATAATCCCATACTGACTCATGGCTCAGAAAACTGTCATCCTATATGGTTCTCCCTTTTTGGTGTGAAATGTGACTACCTCAGAGTATACAGGGTCACTTTCTAGGCTTCAAAGCCTGCATATCACTGGAGAAAAGGAAAATGACCCAAGCCCCTTTATGTTATCTTTTTTCTGAAGATAGTCCAGTCTGCATATGCAGTGCTTCCAGCCCCAAACCTCTTCCTAACCTCCTCTTGAAAACCTTTGTCTCAATCATCATTTCACTTTATTTGTGCAGGTCCAGGCTCTGAAAATCTGGCAGGTTCTGTTTTTGTGTTTGTGTTATATAAATGTGGTTTTGTTGTTTTGCTTTCTTTGAAAAACAATTTATTGATCATTAGGGACTTTGATTTACTAGAATGACATGTAATCAGAGTGTTCGAGATTAGTCTCTTTCTTTTATGGCTAATTAGAAGAAAACTTTTTAAATGCTGTTTTAATGGAATCCTTGATTAAAATCTATTAGAAATCTGCCAGTGGGTCTTTCAGCTCCACAGTCCACTGAATGTCAGGTGCCTCTCCCAGGACTGCAGATCTTGCGGCCCGGGTGCTTGAATGCCCGCCATCCCCCAACCATCCTCTGTGCTCCCAGATCTGAATCCTTCCTCCCACGGCTTCCAGGTACCTTACGCTTGCTCTTCCCACTGCCACCACCCCTGCTCTCTGCCTCAGTTCCCCTCCCCTCAGCCTGGTGCTGATGGTGGATGCCAAAGTAATGCGGATATTTCCCCTTCTCTTCCATAAATGATCCAAAAGCAACAAAGAGAATGAGAAACAAAAAAAAACCAAACACTGTTTCTGGCAAATTTGGGAGACGGTTGGAATTGTTTCCCTCAAAAGATGGGAGAGCTGCCAGAAGAAGAGAGATCAAGTGGCGGTGCACGGGGAGAGGCATGGAGATGTGCTCCGTGTGTTGTCAAGAACACTTCTTGGGAAGGCAGGGGCTGTCCTGGGGTACAAAACCCAAGTCCCTTCTGTGCCCCAGTGGGATAAGGAAACCTGCAGAGGCGGCCACCGCTTCCCTCCTTAGCTCTTGGTCCATCTCACCAGAGTTGTTACAGGTTCTTTTTAGACTTTCCAAAGAACCAACTTTTCACTTTCTCTTCTTGGTTGTGACATTCTTTTTCATTTTACTTAATCTCTGTTTTCATCCTTATTATTTCCTTCCTTCTACTTTCTTTGGCTTTATTCTTTTTCTCACCTCTTAAATTTACATGATTACTCATTTAATTTCAGCCTTTCTTCTTTCATGTGTATGCATTTAGTGCAATAAATTTCCCTCCAAGTGTTGTTTTAGCCATATTTGTATTCCACGTGTTTTGATATGTAGTGTTTTTTTATTGTTCACATGTGAGTTTTTAACATTTTCATGATGATTTCTTCTTTGACTTATGACTTATTTGTAAGCTTTTATTTTATTCTTAATTTCCAGAACCTTTTAGCAATTATTTTTCTATTTTAATTCTATCTTTATTCTAGTTTAATATTTTTAATAATATCTACTTTAATTTTCTATTTACTATTTTAAAATATTTAAAATATTTTTTCTATTTTAAATTTTTTCCATTTTAAATATTTTCTATTTTAATAGTGATTAGAGAATGTGATCTACATGATTCCATTTCTTTGAAATTTGTTGAGACTTGTTTTATGGCCTGGTACATAGTTTTCACAAATGTTCTATATTTCCTTGAAGTTACTGGTTTGCAGTGATCCATATATGTTCATTAGCTTAAACTAGTTAATAGTGTTATTCAAATCTTCCATCTTCCTTCCTCATTTTTTTGAAGTTTGATTAATCAGTTATTGAGGGAGAAATATATAGAGGTGAATTTTTCAATTTAATCTTGTGCTTCTTTCAGTTTTTGCTTTGTATATTTTGAAGCTGTATGTTATTAGATGCATTCTAGTTTAATTTTTTCCTGGTTAGTCAAGCATATGTCATTATGAAACGACCCTCTTAATCTGTAGCACTGCCCTTGTTTCTAGGTCTGAGAAAGACAAATATCACAAGATATCACTTATATGTGGAATCTAAAAAATGAAACAAATGAACTTATTTACAAAACAGAAATAGACTCAGACATAGAAACCAAACTTATGGTTACCAGTAGGGATAGTTGTAGGGGGGATAAATTAGGAATTTGGGATTAATGGATACACACTACCATATATAAAATAGACAGATAAACAACAAGGATCTACTGTACAGCCCAGGGAGCTATATTCAATATCGTGTAATAAACCAGAACCTGAAAAAGAATATGTGTGTGTGTGTGTGTGTGTGTGTGTGTGTGTGTGTGTGTAACTGAATCACTTTGCTGTTCACCTGAAACACTGTAAATCAACTATACCTCAATAAAAAATAAAAATAAATAAGTTAAAAAATAGATCTGTTTCGGATAGAGCTATACCAAATTTTCTTGCTTAGTACTTGCCTATCTTATCATTTTCTTATCCTTTCACCATCAACAATTCTGTATATTTTTATTCCACTTGTGAAACTGTTGTAAAGAGCATAAATTTGCTTTATTTTTTCCAACCTGTAAGTTTAATGTGAAAGTTATGTTCATTTATAGTGCTACTATTAATATATTTGGATTTATTTTATCATTTTACTTTCTTCTCTTTCATTGCCCACTTTTAATATACTTACTGTAATTGCTTTTTGTATTAATTTAGATTCTCTCTCCTACCCCACATTACATGTCCCTCCTCCACTTATTCAAAAGCCTTACGCTCCATTTCTATTTTCTTGTGTTTATTATATGGTTATTTTAGCACACATATTTACCTTAACAAAATCCAAACTGAATCAATCATTCCTGTCCTCCTGAGCAATTCAAGGACTTTATACTTAACTCTGATCACCCCTCTACCCAATTTATATGTTAACATTGTCTGGTGTTTTAGTCAGACTTTTTAAAACCCCATCTATTTATTTTTTTCCACATGGTAAGCAATTTGTTGACAGTATGATTCCACTGTCTTCCAATTTCCATTGTTTCATTTAAAGAATTTATCTAACAATCTGATTATTGTTCTTTTGTAGTAATCTGTCTTTTCATTCTGACTGATTTGAGTTTCTTTTCTGTGTATTTGTTATTCTGAGTTTCACTACAATGTATGTAGAAATGGGCTTCTTTTTAATCATCCCCCTCAGGACTCACTGGACTTTTTAAATGTGAGAATTGATGTCTAATCAGTGTTCTGGAAAATTCTCAGCCATTATTTCTTTGAATATTGCTTTGCCTTATTCTCTACTCCTGAAACTCTGAGCAGATATGTGGGACCTTCATTCTATATCATCTGTGTTTTTACCCTCTCTTCCATGTTTTACTTCCTTTCTCAGTACTGCATTCAGCTTCTTATTTCAGCCCTGTCTACCAATTCACTAATTCTTTTCTCTGCTGTGTCTATTCTGTCTTTTAAACTCTCCACTGAGTTTCCATTAACTTTTTCAAATATGTGTGGTAATTTTTATAGTTTCTTGTTCATTAGTTGTACTTTGATAAACTCTTGTTTCCTTAACCATAACAAGCCTACTTATTTGAGGTTTTATATAAAATAATATTATTATTAATAGGAATTTAGCAATTGGAAAAGACTGGTCAGGCAATTTACTTCTGGGTTCCTTATTAATGTGGAATAAAGTGAAATAACAAACAAGGGGCCAGGTAGTAGGGGGTCAAGCCCTCGAACTAAGACCCTCCCCATCCAGAACTTTTACCCACCCCCATCATAAGGTGCATGAGATGTTTGTGGGCTTGAGCAATACTGAGCTTCCTTGGACATCCTCAGCCTCCTCAGTGAGGACCATTGGGTGTCCTGATCCCTCGGAGTAAGTCCGCCCCTACTCAGTGAACATCAGTAGGAGCCCCGCACACTGGGCGATCATACTGACTGTGGCCTTCTGCTCCCCACTGACCAGGTCAAGTAGACACTTGAAACACTTATCCCTCCTGCCCCTCCTCACTCATGACCCCACCCAACTCTGCCTTGGGTGGACCAGCACTCATCCCATCACGCTCTTTATCCTGGGCTCCAGGACCACTTACCCTCAGCTCTTAATGACTTTAGCTCCAGGTAGAGGATCTTGTTAACATCCTGGAGTTCCTTGACCTTCTTTGCTGCAATTCTCTGACTTCCACCCAACCCTACCACTTACTTCCATAGTCATAGATAGATGTTTTCATTCCCAGTTATGGCTAGCCCTTCATAATGTGTTTCGTGCATCATGCTTTCTGATAACCAACCTTCATCTTCCAATCCTTTCCCTCTCTTGCTCCAATTCCAATGGCCCCCCGGTGTTCTGACCTCCTGTCTGTGACCCCTGACACCTGAGGTTCTCTCCTTCTGCCTTTTCCAGCCAATGGCAATCCTTTGAGCACCCCCAGTTCATTTGCTTCTCTCAGGCAGCACTCGGTAGAACCACACACTGGCTAAACCCTAATCTCTGCTTCCTCCTGCCTGCATTTGAGCTGCTGAATGTGGCTGGAGAAGAGCTCACAAACAATTGATGGGTCTTACATGGCCAGGAATGTCAGATGGATCCTTAAAGTGCCTGATATTTCTCTGGTCCCTGCACTCTCCCATTCTCTTCACTGATTGTTTCACATTCGCTCCCATCTCCGCAGATGCCCACACCTCCTCTTCATTCTCACTCTTACACGATGTCCCCGCTTCCACTCTCACTGAGAAAACTGAGCCATCAGAGGGGAGCTTCCACAGACTCACTCCACCATCTGCCTACCTGCCCTGCATCTGTTGCCATATACTCTGCCTTTTGTTTTGTGACTAAACATGAAATCTCTATGCTCTATCCAAAGCCATTCCCTCTACTTCCTGGCACTGGAGCCCATCTTCCTTGAATACTGAAGGATATCACTCTAGTAATTTCCCCTTCTGTCTTCTGTATCACCAGTTTCCCTCTCTCTACCAGGTTAATTCTCATTGGCTTATAAACATGCTATTTCTTCTTTCTTGGAAAACACTCCCTCCTCATATCACTTCCACTGCTAGCAGTGGCTCCATTTCTCTACTTTCCTGTATATAAAAACTAGTAAGAGTTGTCCAGACTTGCTGTCTGCAGATCCGCTCCTCACATTCTCTGTTAAGCCACCCTTGCAGGTTGCCTGCCAAGTTTCATCAACTTTACAAGGAACTGTCGAGATTGACCATCACCTACTAAATACAAGGGTCTGTTCTCAGTCCTCATCCTCCATGAACTTTTAGCATCATTTGACTCAGTTAATCAGTCCCTCCTCATTGGTACACT
This sequence comes from Lipotes vexillifer, assembly GCF_000442215.2. Classification (NCBI taxonomy): domain Eukaryota; kingdom Metazoa; phylum Chordata; class Mammalia; order Artiodactyla; family Lipotidae; genus Lipotes; species Lipotes vexillifer. The sequence continues at coordinate 182,179 of NW_006772145.1, forward strand.
TTCTTCACCATGCCTGGAGGATACACTCTTGATTTTCCATTTAACTCCTTGGAAGTACTCTCTCCTCTCTCTAGCTGGTTCTTAATTTTTTCTTGCCCTTTTAATGCTGGAGTGCCCCACGGCTGAGTCTTTTCTCTTCTTTGCCTTTTTGTTTATATCCCCTCCCTGCAGGCCTCGTCTTTTTTCATGGTTTTAAATACCATTTATGCCAGTGATCCCCAGACATATATCTCTAGGCTGGACCTCTCTCCCCAACTCTTTGAATAACCTCCTTGACATTTCCTGGATGTGCAATAGTCATTTTCAGATCAACTTTTTGCAAGTGGAACCCCTGATCTTCCCCCCAAACCTGTTCCACCTGCATTTTTCTCATCTTAGGTGTCTTGGTTCCAATCAAAAATCAATATAAAAATTACTAATTCCTTGTTTTACCTTCTTTTTTTTCATACTGATCTTTGAAATCTAACATGTATTTTTCAAACATGGCACATCTCTATCTGGATGCTAAATTTTCACCAGAATTACTTGATTTATGTTTGGATTTAATGAAATAAACAGTTAAAAAATACATCCACATGCCCATGTTGTTATATAAATGTATTTAAATGTTTTCCAATTGCTCAAATGAATATCATTTAACAGGAAAAGTTAGAGTTGCTTTGCATAGCATCTAGAACTCTGTTGGTCAAAAGTCAAGAATTTTGTCTGGAAGATTCTCATTTCTGCAAAATTGGAAGTGGGAGAAATGCTGGAATGTAGAAAAGATAAGCAGATCTCCAAGAGCAGTCTCTTACTGCTCCTTCTACACCCCACACCCTCTCACCTTGTGCTCATTCTTTGTATCATTACTGCATGGCTTTTGTTTATTTGTCTTCAGAAAGAGTTTCAGTGCCTCCTTTCTGAATAGGGAGGACTCCTGAGGTACAACCCAGAACATAGTTGACTACCTGGCATTAATTTTCTTCAAATGATTCTCCCCCAGATTCATGGAAAAACTCCTGAAATAATTATCTTTCCAGTGGGAATGGATGTCTTACAGTGTTTCTGTTTTTCGTGTTAGAAACATGTGAGAAGTTCACTTAATTGCGAGACACAAAGGCTGAATCTTGTGTTTTTCCCCTTTTAGAATCATTATTCTGAAGTGGTCTCAGAAATAAGGTTTTGGGACTTGGGAGGACGGTATTCAGTACCTAATATTTACATCAGATAAACCCGATAAAAGTGAAGAATTTTAAGAAAATGCCATCAATCTGTAGCATGTGGAGTTTGAAGTACATAGCACTCGTTTCTCAGGTAGGGGCTTAACGGAAAATCATCTAGTTAGCACATAAACAGGTTTTGTTTTTAAAAGAGTATAAAATTGTTTGGAGGGGACCTTCAAGATGGCAGAGGAGTAAGACGTGGAGATCACCTTCCTCCTCACAAATACATCAAAAATACATCTACACGTGGAACAACTCCTACAGAACACCTACTGAACGCTGGCAGAAGACCTCAGACCTCCCAAAAGGCAAGAAACCCCCCACGTACCTGGGTAGGGCAAAAGAAAAAACACAGACAAAAGAATAGGGACGGGACCTGCACCAGTGGGAGGGAGCTGTGAAGGAGGAAAGGTTTCCACACACTAGGAAGTCTCTTCGCAGGCGGAGACTGCGGGAAGTGGAGCGGGGGAAGCTTCTGCGGAGGAGAGCGCAGCAGCAGGGGCGCGGAGGGCACAGCGGGGAGATTCCCGCACAGAGGATCGGTGCCGACCGGCACTCACCGGCCCGAGAGGCTTGTCTGTTCACCCACCAGGGCGGGTGGGGGCTGGGAGCTGAGGCTTGGGCTTTGGAGGTCAAATCCTAGGGAGAGGACTGGGGTTGGCTGCATGAACACAGCCTGAAGGGGGCTAGTGCGCCCCAGCTAGCTTGCCTAAGAGGCAAGAGACCATTGTTTCGGGGTGTGCGAGGAGAGGGGATTCTTTCCCTGTCTGCCCACAGAAGGCAGAGCACCACCTAAATGAGCTCCAGAGATGGGCGCGAGCCACAGCTATCAGCTCGGACCCCAGAGATTGGCATGAAACACTAACACTGCTGCTGCAGCCACCAAGAATCCTGTGTGCAAGCAAAGGTCACTATCCACACACCCCCCAGGAGCCTGTGCAGCCCTCCACTGCCAGGGTCCTGTGATCCAGGGACAAGTTCCCCGGGAGAACCCATGCTGTGCCTCAGGCTGTTGCAACGACACGCGGCCTCTGCGCCACAGGCTCGCCCCACATTCCAATTATAACTACCATAACCCTCCCTCCCCCAAGCCCGAGTGAGCAAGAGCCCCCTAATCAGCCGCTCCTTTAACCCCATCCTGTCTGGGTGGGAATAGATTCCTGAGGGCGACCTACATGCAGAGGGGCCAAAACCAAAGCTGAAGGCTGGGAGCTGTGTGAACAAACAAGAGAAAGGGAAATTTCTCCATGCAGCCTCAGGAGGAGCAGATTAAATCCCCACGGTCAACGTGATGTATCCTGCATCTGTGGAACACTGTAATAGACAACGAATCATCCCAAAATTGAGGCTGTGGACTTTGGGAGCAACTGTAGACTTAGGATTTGCTATCTGTGACTGATTTGTATCTGATTTTTATGTTTACTTAGTTTAGTTTTTAGCGCTTGTAATCACTGGTGGATTTGGTTACTGGTTTGGTTGCTCTCTTTTATTTTTTTTAATTATTATTCTTTTATTTTAATTTTTTTTCTTTCTTTTTTTCTCCCTTTTCTTCTGAGCCATGTGGCTGACAGGGTCTTGGTGCTCCAGCCTGGTTTCAGGCCTGAGCCTCTGAAGTGGGAGAGCCAAGTTCAGGACACTGGCCCACCAGAGACCTCTCAGCCCCACATAATATCAATTGGAGAGAGCTCTCCCAGAGATCTCTGTCTCAACGCTAAGACCCAGCTCCACCCAATGGCCAGCAAGCTCCAGTGCTGGACGCCCTATGCCAAACAACCAGCAAGACAGGAACACAACCCCACCCATTAGCAGAGAGGCTGCCTAAAATCATACTAAGTTCACAGACACCCTAAAACACACCACTGGACACGGCCCTGCCCACCAGAGGACAAAATCCAGCCCCACCCACCAGAACACAGGCACCAGTCCCCTCCACCAGGAAGCCTACACAAGCCACTGAACCAACCTCACCCACTGAGGGCAGACACCAAAACAAACGGGAACTACGACCTGCAGCCTGTGAAAAGGAGACCCCAAACACAGTAAGTTAAACAAAATTAGAAGATGGAGAAATATGCAGCAGATGAAGGAGCAAGGTAAAAACCCACCAAACCAAACGAAGAGGAAATAGTTAGTCTACCTGAAAAAGAATTCAGAGTAATGATAATAAAGATGATCCAAAATCTTGGAAATAGAATGGAGAAAATACAAGAAACGTTTAACAAGGACCTAGAAGAACTAAAGAGCAAACAAACAATGATGAACAACACAATAAATGAAATTAAAAATTCTCTAGAAGGAATCAATAGCAGAATAACTGAGGCAGAAGAACAGATAAGTGACCTGGAAGATAAAATAGTGGAAATAACTACTGCAGAGCAGAATAAAGAAAAAAGAATGAAAAGAACTGAGGACAGCCTCAGAGACTTCTGGGACAATATTAAATGCACCAACATTTGATTTATAGGGTTCCCAGAAGAAGAAGAGATAAAGAAAGGGACTGAGAAAATATTTGAAGAGATTATAGTTGAAAACTTCCCTAACATGGGGAAGGAAATTGTCAATAAAGTCCAGGAAGCACAGAGAGTTCCATACAGGTTAAATCCAGGGAGAAACACTCCAAGACACATATTAATCAAACTCAAAAATTAAATACAAAGAAAAAATATTAAAAGCAGCAAGGGAAAAGCAACAAATAACATACAAGGGAATCCCCATAGGTTAACAGCTGATCTTTCAGCAGAAACTCTGCAAGCCAGAAGGGAGTGGCAGGACATATTTAAAGTGATGAAAGGGAAAAACCTATAACCAAGATTACTCTACCCAGCAAGGATCTCATTCAGATTTGATGGAGAAATTAAAACCTTTACAGACAAGCAAAATTTAAGAGAATTCAGCACCACCAAACCAGTGTTACAACAAATGCTAAAGGAACTTCTGTAGGCAGGAAACACAGGAGAAGGAAAAGACCTACAAAAACAAACCCCAGGGCTTCCCTGGTGGCGCAGTGGTTGAGAGTCCGCCTGCTGATGCGGGGGATGCGGGTTCGTGCCCCGGTTTGGGAAGATCCCACATGCCGCAGAGCGACTGGGCCTGTGAGCCATGCCGCTGAGCCTGCGCATCCGGAGCCTGTTGCTCAGCAACGGGAGAGGTCACAACAGTGAGAGGCCCGCGTACCGCAAAAAAAATAAATAAATTTAAAAAAATTAAAAAAAAAAAACAAAAAAAAAACAAACCCCAAACAATTAAGAAAATGGTAATAGGAACATACATATTGATAACTGCCTTAAATGTAAATGGATTAAATGTGCCAACCAAAAGACATAGACTGGCTGAATGGATACAAAAACAAGACCCATATATATGCTGTCTACAAGAGACCCACTTCAGACCTAGCAACACATACAGACTGAAAGTGAGGGGATGGAAAAAGATATTCCATGCAAATAGAAGTCAAAAGAAAGCTGGAGTAGCAATTCTCATATCAGACAAAATAGACTTTAAAATAAAGACTATTGCAAGAGACAAAGAAGGACACTGCATAATGATCAAGGGATCAATACAAGAAGAAGATATAACAATGGTAAATATTCATGTACCCAACATAGAAGCACCTCAATACATAAAGCAAATGCTAACAGCCATAAAAGGGGAAATTGATAGTAACACAATAATAGTAGGGGACTTTAACACCCCACTTTCACCAATGGACAGATCATCCAAAATGAAAATAAATAAGGAAACACAGCTTTAAATGATACATTAAACAAGATGGATTTAATTGATATTTATAGGACATTCCATCCAAAAACAACAGAATACACTTTCTTCTCAAGTGCTCATGGAACATTTTCCAGGATAGATCATATCTTGGGTCACAAATCAAGCCTTGGTAAATTTTAAAAAATTGAAATCATATCAAGTAACCTTTCTGACCACAACACTATGAGACTAGATATCAACTACAGGAAAAAACACTGTAAAAAATACAAACACATGGAGGCTAAACAATACACTACTAAATAACCAACAGATCACTGAAAAAATCAAAGAGGAAATCAAAAAATACCTAGAAACAAATGACAATGAAAACATGATGACCCAAGCCTGCGGGATGCAGCAAAAGCAGTTCTAAGAGGGAACTTTATAGCAATACAATCCTGCCTCAAGAAACAAGAAAAATCTCAAATAAACAATCTAACCTTACACCTAAAGAAATTAGAGAAAGAAGAACAAAAAAATCCCCAAAGTTAGCAGAGGAAAAAAATCATAAAGATCAGATCAGAAATAAATGAAAAAAGAAATGAAGGAAACAATAGCAGAGATCAATAAAACTAAAAGCAGGTTCTTTGAGAAGATAAACAAAATTGATAAACCATTAGCCAGACTCATCAGGAAAAAAAGGCAGAAGACCCAACTCAACAGAATTAGAAATGAAAAAGGACAAGTAACAACTGACACTGCAGAAATACAATCATGAGAGATTACTAAGAGGAACTATATGCCAATAAAATGGACAACCTGGAAGAAATGGACAAATTCTTAGAAAAGCACAACCTTCCAAAACTGAACCAGGAAGAAATAGAAAATATAAACAGACCAATCACAAGCACTGAAATTGAAACTGTGAGTAAAACTCTTCCAACAAACAAAAGCCCAGGGTCAGACGGATTCACAGGCAAATTCTATCAAACATTTAGAGAAGAGCTAACACCTATCCTTCTCAAATTCTTCCAAAATGTAGCAGAGGGAGGAACACTCCCAAACTCATTCTACAAGGCCACCATCACCCTGATACCAAAACCAGACAAAGATACTACAAAAAAAGAAAAATATAGGCCAATATCACTGATGAATATACATGCAAAAATCCTCAACAAAATACTAGCAAACAGAATCCAACAGCACATTAAAAGGATCATACACCATGATCAAGTGGGGTTTATCCTAGGAATGCAAGGATTCATCAATATATGCACATTAATCAATGTGATGCACCATATTAACAAATTGAAGGAGAAAAACCATGTGATCATCTCAGTAGGTGCAGAAAAAGCTTTTGAAAAAATTCAACACCCATTTATGATAAAAACTCTCCAGAAAGTGGGCAAAGAGGGAACCTACCTCAACATAATAAAGGCCATATATGACAAACCCACAGCCAACATCATTCTCAATGGTGAAAAACTGCAACCATTTCCTCCAAGATCAGGAACAAAACAAGGTTGCCCTCTCTCACCATTATTCAACATAGTTTTGGAAGTTTTAGCCACAGCAATCAGAGAAGAATAAGAAATAAAAGGAATCCAAATCGGAAAAGAAGAAATAAAACTGTCACTGTTTGCAGATGACATGATACTATACATAGAGAATCCTAAAGATGCTACCAGAAAACTACTTGAGCTAAAAATGAATTTGGTAAAGTAGCAGGATACCAAATTAATGCACAGAAATCTCTGGCATTCATATACACTAATGATGAAAAATCTGAAAGAGAAATTAAGGAAACACTCCCATTTACCATTGCAACAAAAAGAATAAATACCTAGGAATAAACCTACCTAAGGAGACAAAAGACCTGTATGCAGAAGACTATAAGACACTGATGAAAGACATTAAAGACGATACAGACAGATGGAGAGATATACCATGTTCTTTGATTGGAAGAATCAACATTGTGAAAATGACTATACTACCCAAATCAATCTACAGATTCAGTACAATTCCTATCAAACTACCAATGGCATTTTTCACAGAACTAGAACAAAAAATTTCACAGTTTGTATGGAAACACAAAAGACCTTGAATAGCCAAAGCAATCTTGAGAAAGAAAAACGGAGCTGGAAGAATCAGGCTCCCTGACTTCAGACTATACTACAAAGCTACGGTAACCAAGACAGTATGGTACTGGCACAAAAACAGAAATATAGATCAATGGAACAGGATAGAAAGCCTAGAGATAAACCCACGCGCATATGGTCACCTTATCTGTGATAAAGGACGCAAGAATGTAAAATGGAGAAAAGACAGCCTCTTCAGTAAGTAGTGCTGGGAAAACAGGACAGCTACGTGTAAAAGAGTGAAATTAGAACACTCCCTAACACCGTATACAAAACTAAACTCAAAATGGTTAAAGACCTAAATGTAAGGCCAGACACTATAAAACTCTTAGAGGAAAACATAGGCAGAACACTCTATGACCTAAAGCACAGCAAGATCCTTTTTGACCCACCTCCTAGAGAAATGGAAATAAAAACAAAAATAAACAAATGGGACCTAATGAAACTTCAAAGCTTTTGCACAGCAAAGGAAACCATAAACAAGACCAAAAGACAACCCTCAGAATGGGAGAAAATATTTGCAAACGAAGCAACTGACAAAGGATTAATCTCCAAAATATACAAGCAGCTCATGAAGCTCAATATCAAAAAAAAAAACAACCCAATCCAAAAATGGGCAGAAGACCTAAATAGACATTTCTCCAAAGAAGATATACAGACTGCCAACAAACACATGAAAGAATGCTCAACATCACTAATCATTAGAGAAATGCAAATCAAAACTACAATGAGATATCATCTCACACCAGTCAGAATGGCCATCATCAAAAAATCTAGAAACAATAAATGCTGGAGAGGGTGTGGAGAAAAGGGAACACTCTTGCACTGTTGGTGGGAATGTAAACTGATACAGCCACTATGGAGAACAGTATGGAGATTCCTTAAAAAACTAAAAATAGAACTACCATATGGCCCAGCAATCCCACTACTGGGCATATACTCTGAGAAAATCATAATTCAAAAAATTCATGTACCACAATGTTCATTGCAGCACTATTTACAGTAGCCAGGACATGGAAGCAACCTAAGTGTCCACTGACAGATGAATGGATAAAGAAGATGTGGCACATATATACAATGGAATATTACTCAGCCATACGAAGAAATGAAACTGAGTTATTTGTAGTGAGGTGGATGGACCTAGAGTCTGTCATACAGAGTGAAGTAAGTCAGAAAGAGAAAAACAAATACCATATGCTAACACATATATATGGAATCTAAAAAAAGACGCAGATGTAGAGAATGGACTTGAGGACACGGGGACGGGGAAGGGTAAGCTGCGACGAAGTAAGAGAGTAGCATTGACATATATACACTACCAAATATAAAATAGCTAGCTAGTGGGAAGCAGCTGCGTCACACAGGAAGATCAGCTCGGTGCTTTGTGACCACCTACAGGGGTAAGATAGGGAGAGTGGGAGGGAGAAGCAAGAGGGAGGGGATATGGGGATATATGTATACATATAGCTGATTGTTATACAGCAGAAACTAACACAGCATTTTAAAGCAATTATACTCCACTAAAGATGTTAAGAAAATAATTATTCAGATAACAAAAAAAAAATTGTTTGGGGTTCAGTGTAGAGGCAAAGACCTAATTTTAGAGTAAAGTGGTGCCCCCAGTGAGCCTGCACAAATAAGATGACTCAGCAGTAGGCCTGATGGCATCTGTGCCATTCAGGTGGCTTCACTATTTAGATGTTGTTCTTCAACTAGATACCTGAAAATGTGTCTCAGGGGGCTTAATATTCTTAACCTTAAACGTAGTCATTTTATTTCTGGGAATCTAGCCTAAGGGGAAAAAATCCTTAATGTGGAAAACCCTTATGCACAAAGATGTTTATCATAATTTTCTATGAAATAGTCCACAATTGGAATCAACCCAGAGGTACAACACTAGGAGCAGGTCAGTAAGCATTATATATCCACTTGATACAATATCATGTAGCCATTAGGAATGATGCTTGAAAGTGATTGCACCAACATGAAAAAAATGCTGGAGATAAAGAGTTTAGTGAAAAAAGATGCATACTTCTGTGTATAATAGGACAAAAATAACAACGGTCCCTACAAAAAGTGGGGGAAATGAGACTTAAGTGAACCAATGGGTTGGCACTCGTATTTTTTTGATACTGTTAGGTGATTAATCTTCTTTTATGATATTATCATATCTTTCAAATTTTCATAAATAGGAACTTGGGGGTATTGAAAACTACACAGAAACTGTAAAGGAAAAACTCAAAAGAATGAGGTGGGCAGAAAGCTGTTAGAGGTTCCTTCTGATGAGCTCCTGGCCTGGATTGTTCCCCTTCAATAACTGTTTTGCAGAATTGAGAGTCCAGAAGCAAGTGATAGCAAAGAGATGGCTCAGGAAAGGGGTCCCGGCCAGACCAGGTTGGGGTGCACATTGTTAGCAGATCATCTCCCACCCATGTCTGTGGAAATTCAGAGCAGGGCCATGTGCTGTATTTCTGGATTCTCCTCTGTCTGGCACATCACTGGGTCCAAGTGGGCACCAAGCAGTGTTTGCTGACTTTAGAATCAGTGGGCAGAAACGATAGCAAATTCCATCGGCCACATTACGGAATATTTACATTATGCTTTTAGTGTGTTACCTTTGGATTTTGAGGAAAACAATGAAGACAATTTGGCTGGAGAGGGTGTGGAGAAAAGGGAAACTTCTTACACTGTTGGTGGGAATGTAAATTGGTGCAGCCACTGTGGAGAACAGTATGGAGGTTCCTCAAAAAACTAAAAATAGAATTACCATATGACCCAGCAATCCCACTCCTGGGCATATATCCAGACAAAACTATAATTCGGAAAGATACATGCATTGCTATGTTCGTAGCAGCACTATTTACAATAGCCAAGACATGGAAACAACCTAAGTGTCCATCGACAGATGAATGGATAAAGAAGATGTGGCACATATGTACAATGGAATATTACTCAGCCATAAAAAGAAACGAAATTGAGTTATTTGTAGTGAGGTGGATGGACCTAGAGACTGTTATTCAGAGTGAAGTAAGTCAGAAAAAGAAAAACATATACTGTATGCTAACACATATATATGGAATCTAAAAAAGAAAAAAGGTTCTGAAGAACCTAGGGGCAGGACAGAAATAAACACGCAGACGTAGAGAATGGACTAGAGCACATGGGGAGGGGGAAGGGTAAGCTGGGACAAAGTGAGAGAGTAGCACGGACATATATACACTACCAGATGTAAAACAGATAGCTAGTGGGAAGTATCCGCATAGCACAGGGAGATCAGCTCGGTGCTTTGTGACCACCTAGAGGGGTGGGATAGGGAGGGTGGGAGGGAGACGCAAGAGGGAGGAGATATGGGGATATATGTACACATATAGCTGATTCACTTTGTTATACAGCAGAAACTAACACACCATTGTAAAGCAATTATACTCAAATAAAGATGTTAAAAAAAGTTATGTTTAAAGAATAATAAAATAAAATATAACACAAATGAACTTATCTATGAAACAGAAACAAACTCACAGATATAGAGAACAGGCTTGTGGTTGCCAAGGGGGAGAAGGGGTTGGGGGACAGATGGATTGGGAGTTTGGGATTAGCAGATGCAAACTGTGATATATAGGATGGATAAACAACAGTGTCCTACTATATATAGCACAGGGAAATATATACAGTATCTTCTGATAAACCACAATGGAAAAGAATATGAAAAAGAATATGTATATATATGTGTATAACTGAGTCACTTTGCTGTACAGAAGAAATTAATACAACATTGTAAATCAACTATACTTCGTTAAAATTTTTAAAAATGAAGACAATTTGTTTTCCATTTCTATCCAATTTGAATTAAATATCCATTGTCATTACTACTCAGTGCTAAACTACCTTCCCTGCCTTCTGTAGTCCTTCTCAAGTGCTGAACCACTTTATTTAAAATAAAGCGTAAGGGACTTCCCTGGTGGCGCAGTGGTTAAGAATCTACCTGCCAATGCGGGGGATACGGGTTCAATCCCTGGTCCGGGAAGATCCCACACGCTGCGGAGCAATTAAGCTCATGTGCCACAACTACTGAGCCTGCACTCTAGAGCCTGTGCGTCACGACTACTGAAGCCCGCACGCTCTAGGGCCCGCGTGCTGCAACTACCGAGCCCACGTGCTGCAAGTACTGAAGCCTGCACGCCTAGAGCCCGTGCTCCGCAACAAAAGAAGCCACTGCAATGAGAAGCCCGTGCCCTGCAACGAAGAGTAGCCCCCACTCACCGCAGCTAGAGAAAGTGCATGCAGCAACAAAGACCCAACACAGCCAAAAAAAAAAAAAAAAAAAAAAAAAAAAAAAAAAAAAAAAAAAAAAAAAAAAAAACCAAGTAAAATAAAGCTGCAGCTTTTTGGTTAGCTTCTGCTTCAGAGTTCTATAATCTTGTCTAGAGATTTCTGTAACACACCTTTAATTATCTTTGAAGTAGCTAACTCTAATTAAAGTACGTGTCTCTGAACCTCCTGCCGATGTGAAGACGTATTACTGAAGTATAGCTGGGTTGGTGAAACCCGCCAAGGAGCAGGCTATGTTAAAGATCATTAAACAATTTCCCTCCTGCCATGGTACTGAACTGTAGATTTCTGTTTCCTTTTTTATTGCCTAGAGCAACTTTGCTCTCCTCTTTTTTCTCTATCCAATAGGACATTATCTAGGATCAAATCTCTTTTGTAATATTATTGCTTACATATGTTTGAGTATAACCGCAGTCTGAAACGCTTAGCTGAGCACAATATTTTACTGTAAGCCTTTCCATTTGAAACTATTTTCCTTTTGAAAAATGTACACTGTAGTCCAGTTCAAACATTTATTTCAACTTTTACTATATTGAAGCTTCAAAAAAAGAAAGAAAGAAACCTATTTATTGCACTCAGGCCTTGGGTCATTGCAGACACCACAGCATTCAAAAAGATCAGGTCACAGAGGTGTTTTGAAGATCATCTGGTCCAGAGGTAGAAAACTGCTGGATCAGAAGTCATCAGTAGGTCATCCCACCAGGTGATGTGGTACATCGGTGAGATGAGTGAATTCCATGGACATGAGTCCATGGCCAGACTTTGTTTGCTGTAAATGAGTTTCCTGGTCAGCCACAACATGCTGGGGGGAACCATGACAGTGAATCAAGTATTCTGTAAGTGATGGATAAAGGTGCAGGCATAGATGGAAAATTTATACATATGTATCCCAGGAAGGACTCACTAACCCCTCTATGACAGAAGATCTAGTGCAATCACTCTGCCACCAGGTGACTTGCTGGCTTCCCCCCATCCACAGCTCAGCATTCGTCTCTGGTGCTGGGAAGATGGGTCCTCAGCAGTGATGACAGGCAGATTAGGCCTGCAAAGAGGAAGTCTGTGAGATTGGACCCATGTGTAGCCACGTTGTTGGACCCTCCTGCCATGTCCATTTTGTACGAGGCCTCACTGAATTAGCACTGGGGAAGAGGCTGCCTCACCTCCTCGGGTGTCCTCTCGTCCACCGGACTGTTGAGAACTTCCGCATAGATACTCAAATATCATTGCACTCCGTTTCTCTGAGAGATCTGCACACGCTTCTTCCTCAGACTTCCTTGTCATTGATCTCCCAAACCTGTTCTTTTCCCATCTGCCATTCTGTTGGCTACTGTCCACGAACTGATGTCTGTTCTGTTCTTCCAGACATCTCTCGGTCCAGACAATGTGGACGATCAGTATACAGCTTGAAATCCTGCCCACCAGCAGGGTGGCCCCTCACTGCTATCCTTCAGGGTCACCCCTGACTGGGGCTGTAATGCTACAGCTGTCCACTTCTGGCAGGTGTCAGTGATTTCTTACAGAATCATCCACAAATCCAGACTGAGGTTTTTCCTCTTATGCTGGTTGATCACCAGGAACTTTCTATGAGGATGTAGCTGTGGATTGAGGGAGAGGAGACATAGCAGCAGACACAGGAGACATGGGAGTCTGAGTCACCTGCCCATGCAACTTACACCTTCTGGAACGGATTGGGTCTAATTTCTTATATAGCATTTCCACTTGACATTGGGTCCCTACTGTGCACGCCAAGCCTAACAAGCAGCTCAGAGCTAGCTTCTGCTGGTCTCATGGTCACTTGATGTCCCCTACTTAGGCATTCAGTACCAGGGCCTGGTAGCAAGCACGAGCTATTTCTCAAAAGGAGAATAGTTACCTGTAGAAGAGGATGTAGTTCTGCTTCAACACACCCTTGAAAGCCTTTGCGGTGCTTCTCCTAGAGCTTCCCAGAGGTCCTGTATGGCATCTCTCTTTGCTGTGGACACTTTGATATCATTGCATCTGTTGGGTCCTGCATAAACCAAGGGACAGAGCCTCTGGTAGTGCCGCCTGGACTGTTTACATATAAATTGATACTTCTAAGTAAGTACCTGATAATAATTTGCTCTCTTTGGAAGGTAAATATTCTCTAGCTCTGGGCCCCACTCAAAACTGGAGGCTTTATTCCTGTCTTACCCCTAGGTTTTTCATGACATTTTTTTCCCTTAAATTCCATATATATGTGCTAGCATACGGTATTTGTCTTTTTCTTTCTGACTTACGTCACTCTGTATGACAGACTCTAGGTCTATCCACCTCATTACAAATAGCTCAATTTCGTTTCTTTTTATGGCTGAGTAATATTCCATTGTATATATGTGCCACATCTTCTTTATCCATTCATCCGATGATGGGCACTTAGGTTGTTTGCATTGCGAGAGAGATGCATGGACATATATACACTAACAAACGTAAGGTAGATAGCTAGTGGGAAGCAGCCGCATGGCACAGGGATATCGGCTCGGTGCTTTGTGACCGCCTGGAGGGGTGGGATAGGGAGGGTGGGAGGGAGGGAGACGCAAGAGGGAAGAGATATGGGAACATATGTATATGTATAACTGATTCACTTTGTTATAAAGCAGAAACTAACACACCATTGTAAAGCAATTATACCCCAATAAAGATGTTTAAAAAAAAAAAAAACTGGATGCTTACAGTTTACATAGTAAATGGCTGAGAGCAGCGTACACTTGTACGTTTCTATGTGTTGTCTCCAAAATGCAAAAACTCTCACCAAGCCTCAAGCCTCTGCTTTTACTGAAAGGCTAACTGATGATTAAAATAATAACAATAACAATAAAACAACAGCTGTAGACAGTCTAGAACAACCTATCAGAGAAACAACAGGCTAAACTATGTGGTTGGGACTGAGGCTGCTGCTGGAGAGGCAGTGTGCTGATTCTGTCTCACTCTAGGGCCTGGAGGGGGCGCTGCTTAGGGCACAGATGTCTGTGTTAGGGCACACCGGGCTTGAATTACAGTGGGAGCTGGTTTAGAAACTGACTTTTTAGCACACGTTTGAAAAGTACCCCTCATTTGGGAGTTTACTATTTCCATACATTTCATTTCCTCTTCTTTAAGATGTTATCTCTATTTTCTTTGTCTTCCTTTAGCTTATTGAGGCCATTTTGCTTTCTACTCATGTACAGACTATATCTCTGAGTTTCAAAGTCATTTATTGAGTTTTAGATATTTGGTAGGCATTTTGGATGATCTCATTTGGCACAGAATAGTTGACACTTAGTAACAGCACTGTGGCAGGACTTGGTGAAATCTGGCAAGAGTTCTTTTTGATAGGCTGCTCTCAGATCAATCAATCAACAAACAAATGTCACCAACCCACAAGTAAACCACAAGTAACAGCTGAGCATGCCACTCATGACAAAGGACAAAGAAGACCGGTTCCCCCTTTACATAGTTATAGTCCAGACACCAGACCAGCGCCCATGGCAGAGCCCAGCCTCGAAGGACTCTGTGTGTACTGGTCTTTATTGCCAAGAGCAGTAAAGCCTGCCTCTCCTGCCAGATGCCATCTTGGGAAGGAGGAGGGAGAGGGAAGGAGCTGCCCATTGGGAGGTGAACTTTGACCTGCCTGAACATTTTCCAAGAGGCAAGAGTTTAATCAAGGAGTAAATAGGCAGCTTTGAGTCATTTTCTCTGCTTTCTTCTCAACTTCGAGCTCCCACCTAGACAACTGCAGTGGCTTCCAGGTGACTGCCTCTGTCCCTGTTCACCTCCATCCCAGTTTCCCACCACTACCCGTGTGACCCCAGGAAAGCAGACACGCTGTTATCTCGGGTTGCTCGCCTGTTTAGGACCCTAAAGTGGCACCCAGGGCCCTCCGGTGAAGTCCAAGCTCTTTAACAGAGCTTCACAGACTCCCTCTGCAACCCTGCAGCAGACATATTGAGTGATATGCCCATCGCTAAGGGAAGCTTCTGCCTGTGCGCCTCCCTCAGCCTGGATACCTGCCAACCCTTGCCCCACCTAAAGGCCCTGGCCGAGGCAGGACCCACACCCGGAAGTCTCTCCATCTCTGGCTCCTGCCCTCCCTCTTTCCCCTGGTCCAGGGGCAGTGACTCCCAGCCCATTCCTCAGGTAGCCCTTACCACTTTGGGCCTGATTATCCTTTATCGCCAGCTGTCCCAGCCTCTACTCAGTGAAGGTGTGAACAAACATTACTCACCCTGGGTCCTGAGATTAAGTCCCTATGTGCATGACTAGGGGAACCCTCTGAGGTTTGCATACTAAAAACCCAGGCTCTGCAGCTGTTATTTGCTTACACTGTAATTGTGCTGTTTACATATAAATGGATACTTCTAAGTAAGTACCTGATAATAATTTGCTTTCTTTGGAAGGTAAATATTCTCCTTTTCTCATCTACTATTCATTGTCTTAATCCCTGTGTTTTGAGAACAAATGGAATGGTAAATTTTAGCCTACCATGTTTGATCACAAATTTGGAATTGATGAAGTCTGAATTAGTGAAGTTTTAGTGCGTATTTTTTCACAGTCTTATGTGGTCAAGTTCCAAATTCAGCCAGCTGTCAACTCTTATCTTGACACACTTTTATTACAGTCAGAATAAGTGTAACCAGACTTTTATATAATAGAGGGAGCAAAGAGCATCATTATCCAGTTGAAACTGAAGAGGAAATTCTCAGTGGGCTGAAGAGCTGTGTCTTTTTATCAAGTGTTCATTAGCTGTCCTCTGTGCAAGGGATCAACATGAAAACACCCAAAGGATGGGAAGCAGACAGAGAAAAAGCCCAAAAGGCAGGAGAGGCATTTCAGGGCTTCCACTGCGACCAAAGGCTCAGAAAACAAAAGCAGGGGATTGTAGGCATTGCTCTAATTCAAGATGGCAGAGAAATGCACTGGGCTCTACTACAGACCTGTTAGTTTGATCATTGCAGATAAGGCCAGAAAAATGCAATCAAGGTTTATAAACCAGGTCATTTATTTGACAGTAATGTGTAATGTGTATATGTGTCTGTATTAGCCAGTGTTTCCAGAAAAACAGAACCAATAGGATATGTGTGTCTGTATATATATGTGTGTGTGTGTGTGTATTGTATAAAATAAAAAGATTTACTATAAGGAATTGGATCACATGATCATGTAGGCTCACAAATCCCAAGATATGCAGCTGGAGACCCAGGAGAGCCAGTGATGTAGTTACAGTCTGAGTCGGAAGCCTGAGAACCAGGAGAACCAATGGTGTAATTTCAGTGTGAAGGCCTGTACTGTAGCAGTAGTGAAGGCCCCTTTGTGAACTCTGCTGGGCATACCAGGGGCTACTGGGAAGCACATAGTAAGAGGCTGACAGCTATGTAGCTTTCAGTTTAGACCAGGTTTTCTCAACTTTGGCATTATTGACATTTTGGACCAGATAATTCTTTGTTGTGGGGAGCTGTCCTGTGCGTCATAGGATGTTTAGTAGCAACCCCTGGCCTCTACCCCCTAGATGCCGGTAGCACACCCCTATTAGAAACAACTAAAAATTTCCTCAGATATTGCTGATTATCTCCTGGGAGGCAATATGGTGCTTAGTTGAGAACGACTGGTTTAGTCTCCAATTTTATTTCCCTTCCACCCACCTCCTCCTGCTAACTCCTTCCACTCTGTGCTCAGGGTGTGTGTGTGCCCATCTAATACCATTTGAAATATCTCCCAATACCTGTTGCCAGCAGAGGCTGTGGCAGCAGCTCCCCCACTTTTACCATCCTTACTTCTGAAGAAGTTTCCACCAGGATCTAACAGGTAGAAAATGCCATCAACTCTCAGATGGATGGGGATAATGAGATCTCCCCACCAATTTTCAACTTCTAGAGCTGCTCTCATTTGCCAGAAATAAAATCATAGTATCACTTCTGTTTAATGGGGAAGGAAGTTTTGCCTCAAATACCGTGAGCTTGGAGCCTCCATGAGGTATCAGGAGGGTCAGTGGTTCAGATGGAGGTCACAGGGGCTATAAGAGCTGATGCCTGGCAGTCTCAGGGTGATGGCATCCAGACTATAGGAAGCCATAGGTTCCCTGTGCAGCTAGGCTTGGAGCTGATCTGGCTTTTCTGCAGATCTGACCCTTTTTCTGCAAGGGTCCCTTGTAGAATTTTAGTCTGCAGAGTATGCCTGGGGACAGCCATTCATAGGCCAGAGTGTCCCTGGGACCAGAGGGAATTACTTTTTTAATTTCTTCATTCATTTAGCAATCAAGATTGTATTGGATTCTCTTGGCCCTTACATTTCCATATGAATTTTTGGATCAGCTTGTCAGTTCTTGTAAAAAAAGAAGCTGGGATTTTGATAAGAATTGCGTTGAATCTGTAAATCAATTATGAAAGTTCTGCTATCTTAACATTGTCTTCCAATCCATGGGATGTGTTTCCTGTGTTTAGTGTACAAGTCTTAAACTTCTTGTTATAAAATTACTCATAAATATTTTATGTTTTTGATGCTATTGTAAATAGAATTGTTTTCTTAATTTCATTTTTTGAAGTATTCATTATAGTGAATAGAAATATGATTGATTTGTGTATACTGATCTTGTACCTTGCACCCTTGCTGATCTCAGTTTTTTGGTTTTAATTGGTTTTGTGTATGTGTATTCCTTAGAATTTCCTATATATGAGATTAATGTTTTCTCTGAATATAGATAATCCCAATTTTTCCTTCCCAATTTAGATGCTTTTTAGTTCTTTTTCCTGCCTATTGCCCTGGCTAGAACCTCCAGTACAATACTGAATAGAAATGGTAAAAGTGACAATCTTGTTATGTTCATGACATTTGGGGGGAAAGCATCTATTCATTCACACTGAGTATGATGTTGGCTGTGAGTTTTTTGTAGACAGCCTTAATCAATTCAAGAAAGCTCCCTTCTATTCCTAGTTTGTTGAGTATATCAGAAAGTACTGGATTCTATCAAATGATTTTCTGTATTAATTAAGATTATGTGATCTTTGTCCTTTATTCTATTAATATGCTATATCATATTCATTGATTTTCACATGTTCAACCAACCTTGCATTCCTGGCATAAATCCCATTTTGTTATGGTGTACATAATCCTTTTTTGTATGTTGCTGGATTTTGTTTGCTAATATTTTGTTGAGGATTTTTTCATCTATATTCGTAAGGGATATTGGTTTATAGTTTTATTTTATTGTGATATCCTTGTCTGTTTTTGGTATCAGGATAATACTGGCTTCTTAAAATGGGTTAAGAAGTGTTTCCTCCTATTCTATTTTTTGGGGAAGAGCTTGTGAAGGATTGGTGTTAATTTTTCTTTAAATGTTTGATAAAATTCACCAGGGAAGCCACCTAGCCCGTTGCTTTTCTTTGTGGAAGTTTTTGATTACTAATTCAATATCTTTACTAGTTACAGATCTATTCAGGATATCTATTTTGTCTTGAGTCAGTTTTTGTAGGTGTCTTTCTAGGATTTTTTTTCATTTCATCTAGGTTATCTAATTTTCTGGCATACAACTGTTCGCAGTATTCCTTTATAATCCTTTTTATTTCTGTAAAGTCAATAGTGATGGCCCTCTTTGATTCCTGATTTTAGTAATTTGAATCTTTTGTTTTTTTTCTTGGTCAGCCTTGCCAAAGGTTTCTCAATTTTGTTGATCTTTTCAAAGAACTAACTTTGGGTTTTGTTGATTTCTCTCTATTGTTTTTCTATTCCATTGATTTGTCTTTATTATTTCCTTCCTTCTGCTTACTTGGGTTCAGTTTGCCTTTTTTTTTTTTTTTTTTTTAGTCTTTTAAGGTAGAAGGTGAGGTTATTGATTTGTGATGCTTCCTTTTTAATATAGGTGTTTATAGCTATAAATTTACCCCTAAGCTGGTTTAGCTGCATCCCATAAGTTTTGGTACATGTGTTTTCATTTTTATTTATCTCAAGGTATTTTCTTATTTCTCTTGACCCTTTGGTTATTTAGAGTACACTGTTTAATTTCCATATACATGTGAATGTCCCAGATTTTTTTCTGTTATTAATTTCTAATTTTCTTCCATTGTAGTTAGAGAACAGATTTTATATTATTCAACTCCTTTAAATGTATTGAGATTTAGTTTACAGCCTAATATATGGTCTGTCTGGAGAATATTCCACGTACACTTGAGAAGAATATATGTTGTACCATCATGTAGAGTGTTCTGTAGATGGCTGTTAGATCTAGGTAGCTCACAATATGGCTTAAATCTTCTATATCCTTGCTGATGTTTTGCTAGTTGTTCAATCTATTATTGAAGGTTGATATCAAAATCTCTAATGATTATTGCTGAATTGTCCATTTCTTCCTTTAATTCTGTCAGTCTTTGCTACAAAGACTTCCTTTAGTATTTCTCGTAAGGCAGGTCTGCTAGTGATAAAGTCTCTCTGTTTTTGCTTATCTGGAATGCCTTAATTGTCTTAATTTATCCTTCATTTTTGAAGGATACTTTTCTGGATATAGAATTTTTGGATAATAGTCCTTTCCTTTCAGTTCTTTGAATATATCATCTCAATACCTTCTGGCCTCCAAGATTCCTGATAAGACATCAGCAGTTGACCTTATTGAGGATCCCTCATGTGTGATGAGTCATTTTCTGTTTTACTTTCAAGATTCTGTATTTTCTTTGGCTTTTGACCATTTGACTATGATGTGTCTAGATGTGCATTCTTTGAATTTATCCTACCTAGAGTTTGTTGAGCTTCTTGGATGAGCAGATTAACACTTTTCATCAAATTTGGGAAGTTATCCACCATAATTTATTCAGTATTCTTCAGTTCCTTTTTCTCACTCCTGTTAATATCATTCCCAGGAGATAGAATCTAACATCCAGTATGGGTCAGGTGACACCCCTGGTCCAATCAGCTGTGCCCTGGTGGTGTGACCATGTCTCCTCTGGGCCATTCCTGTGTTCAGGTAAAGGATGAGTCTCAGAGAATGGGCTGTTCATGGCAGGAATAACACCCTTGAAGGTGAAGGAATGAAGATCAGTGAGTCTTACAGCCCAAGCACCACTTGCTCCAAAGAAAGTCACAGTGAAAGTACATATCGGACCATTTGTGCTTTTTTTCTTTCCTTCCCAGGCAAGTTCTTTTCCTTTTTTACGCCCTGATAACAAGTGCCTTAAATGGGATAGCCCTAACATTTCGATTCCTTTGTAGGAATAAGAAATTTCTTTTCAGTTCTAGTCAAGATCTAGCCATGGTCAAAGAGGGAAGCCCTAGCAGTATTTACCCTTTATTACTCTTAGGACTTCGGATAGTCCAAGTTAATCTCTGTACTTCTCTCTTTGTATTAGGTGCATCATCATCATCATCATCATCACCACCACCACACACACACACACACACACACACACACACACACACACACACACACAGTGTATCTGTAAAGATCCCATGCATGCATTTGTCCTTGACTCATCTGTTCTAGTTTCCTTTCTAGAATGTCGCTTGTGTAGACATTGACCTTTCATTATGAACCTCCCATTATGGATGTATTTCATATTCTTGGAATGTCTGTTTTTTTTCATTTGCAAGGTTGTGCTTACTAGTTTCCTACAGAAGTATCTGTATGCTTCCTCTAGTTGTTCTAGCCAAGAATAGTATAAACAATTCTACCTTTATTTTCGTTTTCTATCTTTAAACTTGTTTCCATTTGCTTTCCTTTTTAAGTCATCAGCTTCTTCTAAAGCTCATATAACTCTGTAGCTTCTTATGATAATTGCATAAAAACCCCAGCTAAATCAATTCAGTAATTATATTAGAGTAGCTACTGGAATCTGTCATCATGGGATGGACTTATGGCAATAATTCCCAAATAGTCATTTCTTTGGATGTTAAGAGGTGGCTGTTATTAAAGAAAGAGGTATCTGCAGACAAATGCATTTGAGAACTACAGGGATGAACAAAATCAGACTGGTTCTTTAGTGACAGACTTCTTAGAGGTTCTGATAAGCTTATATGCACTGTGTATCCCTCAGAGGGCAATACAGTTTGAGGCATTTCTCACCTTTATTTCATCACAGAGCTCTCCTTTCTCAGATCGCTTGTGGGAACAGTGACCTGAGAAACACACATTAGGGAAATGGTGATATAATTAAACCTTGAAGTTTATTAATTTTCTCATTACCAAATTTTAAAATGTATTCTCTCTGCTACCATCTTAGTTGAATATAAACCAGAGAAATCCAGGGGCAGGAGCACGGGTCTGGAAGTCAGAGCATCTGAACTGGTTTTGTGTCTGGGAAATCACTTCCCTTTGGGCAATGAAAGAGTCATACTTTCGTGACCTTTGACTCATGGACATTGAGGCTTTTCCAGCCCTAACGATGCTCTTTCTCTTGTGCAGGGAATCTGATTGTGTTTCCTGTAGAAAAGGGAAGAAGCTTTTACCATTTCCCCAAAAGGGTTTCTCATTATTCTCTGTCTTATCCATTTACGGCTACTTTATTTATTTCTTTACAGAAACCATTTACCCCTCTTGAGTCCTGATCATTCTTTTTAGATTTGATATGATCAGAGCTGTCACTTCTGTCTTGTACTAACTGGGCATCTTAGAATCTCATTTGGAATTCTCAGGAACCAAAAGCCAGTGAAGTGAAATGAAGGGGGCAGACATGTCACCTTCTGGGAAACTCCAAAGTGCCATTATCACCTTTAATGGGGTGTTTTACAGCAAGAAGTCGGTTTGCATTTTCCCTGTGCCCTCTAATCTGTTTCTCCCTGCTCATCAGGAGACTAGAAGATGGCAGCTATGAAGCTTCCCCTTTCCTGAGAAGCCTAGGGGTGGGACCTCATTCCTAATTCACTCCCTCAGACCAGCAGGTGCTCTAGGCACTCTCCCCACCCATAATGTGATTATCCCTAGCCAAATCTTTTCTCTCCTCCACAGAGGTCCCATTTTGTTCTGTATAGTTTTATCACATTTATTCCTAAAAATAGATGTATTCTTGACTTTCTGTGTTTTTGAACTTTATATAAAAGGAGTCATAGTGTTTGTATGCTGTACATGCATATATATGTGGCTTCTCTATCTCAACAGCATGTTTTTAAGAGTCATCTATGTGGAATATACTTCAGAATGTTCTTTTTCATTGCACTGGAGTATTCCATGGGTATGAAACAAGTATACAATATTTGTTTATCCTTATTCCTGCTTGTGGATGTTTGGGGTGGTTTACAGGTTTTACTTATTTGTTTTATTTTATTTTTTGCTATTTTGAATGTGACTGTTACTAATGTTCTTTTGTTAGGTTGAACTATGTGAAATTAGCATTTTTATAGGCTCCTATTTATTTCCTGTGATTCAGCCCAATTCCTATCTGTTGGTGCATATTTGCAAGATTATATCTGAGGAATATACCTAGGTGTGGCAGAAGTGCTAATTCATAAGGTACATGTATCTTCAACTTTGAAAATGATACCTAATTGTGTTATAAAGAGATTGTACCAAGTTTTACTCACTCTATCAAAATTGTCCCACCTCCTGTCAACACTTGATAAAGATGATTTTGGTGGGTGTGAAATATGGTTTTAATTGCAATTCTCTAGCTACCAATGACATTAAGTATCTTTTTATATGTGTGTTTGCCATCTCTGTTTCTTCTTCTGTATAAAAATGTGGAAATGACTTTGGAACTGGCCAAGGGTAGAGGGTGGAAGAGTTTTGAGGTGTATGTTAGAAAAAGCCTAGGTTGCCTTGAGGAGACTACTGGTAGAAATATGGATGTTAAAGATTTAGTGAGGTCTCAGGAAGAAAAACGGAGGGACTTCCCTGGTGGTCCAGTGGTTAAGACTCTGCACTTCGACTGCAGGGGGCACAGGTTCGATCCCTGGTGGGGGAACTAAGATCCCACGTGCAGGGTGGTGTGGCCAAAAAGTAAAATAAAGTAAGAAAGAAAAGAGGAGAGCTGCAGAGAAAGCTTCTCTCATGTTAGAGAACGCATATATCATCATGAACAGAATGTCGGTAGAAATGAATGTTAGAAGTACTGGTCTCAGACGGAAATGAGGAAGATGTTATTGGAAACTGAAGGAAAGCTTGTTCCATGTTATAGAGCGGCAGAGAACTTGGTTGAATTGTGTTCTAGTGTCTTGTGGAAAGTAGAATTGTAAGTGATGATGAACTTGGATATTTAGCTGAGAAGAATTCTAAAATAAGTATTAAAGACTGGTTTGTCCTTGCTGCTATAATAAGATGTGAGATGAGAAAGGTAAATTGAAGAAGGAATTGTCACACTAAAGGAACCAGAACTTGCAGATTTGGAAAATTCTGTCTATCCATATTGCAAAAATGAGAAAGTCTGTCTGTAGAGAGCAACAGGGGTGTGGCTGGACAACCATTTGCTAAAGAGATTAGAGTGCGGCTCACGGGATCCAGTCAACCATTGCAGCAGAAGCCAGGAATAGAGACGCAGTTATTCAGGACAGATCTGTAGAGAACCTCTTGCCTGATGGCTTGGCCCCTGTGAACTGCATGGGAAGCTGACAAAGTTTTTGAGAATTTAGATCAACAGAAACATTGCCAGCTTAGACTAAACAGAGACAGGACAAATGAGGGAAGGCTACTGGATTTCTGAGTCTACAGGATGGGCCAGTAGAGCTATTTGGCTACAAACATGCATTATCCTTCGGGAAAAGGGAAGAATGATCCTGAAGACAAATCAGAGGTCGGCAGGGGTGCCACTGTCACCATCCATGACCTGGGGGATGGGGCTGTCCCTCCTCAATTACCAAGGGTGGGCCAAGCTGCTGTGGCTACACCCAGGGCCAAGGGGGTGGGACAGCCACCCTGGCGGGCTCAGAGGACAGAGCATGGAGCCCAAGAGGATCATCCTTGAGCCTTAAACAAACAAAACAAAACAGAAACAGACTCATAAATACAGAGAACAAACTGGTGGTTGCTGGAGAAGAGATGAAATAGGTGAAGGGAAGAAGAGGTACAAACATCCAATTATAAAATAAATTAGTCAAGGGGATGTAAAGTACACACAGGGATAATAATTATTAAAAGAATAACAAATCAGAGATTATGCATGGAAAAAAGTACACATAGAGAACACGGTTAATAATACTGTGACAACTTTGTATGGTGAGGAAGGTAACTGGACTCATTGTGGTGATTATTTCATAATGTGTAAAAATATCGAATCACTATGGGGTACACCTGAAACTAATACAGTACTGTGTGTCAAGTATAACTTAATAAAAAAAATTCTAATGGAATTTGCCCTGCTTTCAGACTTGCTTGAGACCTAAGACTGCTTTCTCCTTCCTAGTTTCTCCCAGCTAGAATGGTATCCCATGCCTGCCTCACTGTTCTAATTTGGTAACTGGTAACTTGTCTGGTTTCACAGGTTCACAATGGGAAACGAATTTTGCCTCAGGATGAATCATACCTCAAGTCTCACCTATACCTAATTTAGATAATAATGAGATGAGAATTTGGACTTTGAGTTGATGCTGCAATAGGTTGGGACTGTGGTGGCTGTTGGGATGGGGTGAGTGTAATTTACATGTAAGAAGGACAAGATATCTGGGGGAGCGAAGGGTGAAGTGTTACAGGTTGAGTTGTGTCCCCTGCCAAATTCATACGTTGGAGTCCTAACCCCAGTAACTCAGATTGTGACTGTGTTTGGAAGATAGGACATTTAAAGAGGCAATTCAGTTGAAATGAAGGTGTTAGGGTGGACCCTAATCCAATATAATTGGTGTCCTTATAAGAAGGAAAAATTCAGACATAGATGTGCACAGAGGGAAGACCATGTGAAGATACATGGAGAAGATGGCCATCTATAAGCCACGGAGAGAGGCTTCAGGAGAAGTCAACTCTGCTGACATCTTGATTTCAGACTTCTAGCCTTCAAGACTGTGAGAAAATACATTTATGTTATTTAAGCCACCTAGTCTGTGGTGCTCTGTTACAGCAGCCCTAGCCAATTAATACACCTACCTATATGCCAATACCACTCTGCCTTGATTATTGTAGCTTTATAATAAAGACATTCAGTATTGAGTAGAGGTTGTAAGGGTGGTCATTCTTGCCTTTTTCCTGATCTTAGGGGGAAACAGTCTTTCATCATTGAATATGATGTTAATTGTAGGTTTTTGTTGTTTTTATTTTTTAATGCCTTTTATATGATTGAGGAAGTATCTTCTAGTCTTAGTTTTCAGAGGATTTCTGTCATGAATGGGCATGAAAGTTTGTCAAATGCTTTTTCTGTATCTATTGAAATGATCGGATGATTTTTCCCTTTTATTCGGTTAATGTGGCAGATTCCTCTGATTGATTTTTTTTTTTTTTTTTTGGCGGTACGCGGGCCTCTCACTGTTGTGCCCCCTCCCGTTGCGGAGCTCAGGCTCCGGACTCGCAGACTCAGCGGCCATGGCTCACGGGCCCAGCCGCTCCGCGGCATGTGGGATCTTCCCGGACCGGGGCACGAACCCGTGTCCCCTGCATCGGCAGGCGGACTCTCAACCACTGCGCCACCAGGGAAGCCCCTCTGATTGATTTTTGAATGCTGAAACAACGTTGCATTGCTTAGATAAAACTCACTTGGTCATGTTATATAATAATGCTTTTGAAATCCTGCTGCATTGGTTCCACTAATATTTTGTTGAGAATGTTTACATTTATGTTTGTGCTGCCCTTCAGTTCTGGGTAGTTTTTGGAATTATGTATTTGATTCATCCCTGGGTGCAGCCATTCATTAAAAATGATTAAAAAAAAAAATAGTTTCCGGGCTTCCCTGGTAGCGCAGCGGTTGAGAGTCCGCCTGCCGATGCAGGGGACACGGGTTCGTGCCCGGGTCCGGGAAGATCCCACATGCCGCGGAGCGGCTGGGGCCGTGAGCCATGGCCGCTGACCCTGCGCGTCTGGAGCCTGTGCTCCACAACGGGAGAGGCCACAACAGTGAGAGGCCCGTGCACCGCAAAACAAAACAAAAAATAGTTTCCCATAATTTTTAGGTATGCACTTCTGGGAGGTGTGTCTTTGAAATATCATCTTTTCTAGTTCTGAGAAAATGTCTAAAAAGATTATTTTACTATATATATATATATATATATATATTTTTTTTTTTTTTTTGCAGAGGAGAGTTTATTGATTTCTAGTTTATATTTCATAGTCATGTGATAAAAACTTCAAGGGATATAGTATATATAGGATTTTTTTTTACATTTTTATTTATTTATTTGGCCTGACCATGCGGTTTGCAGGATCTTAGTTCCCAGACCAGGGATTGAACCCGGGGCCCCAGTAGTGAAAGCCCAGAATCTTAACCACTGGACCCCCAGGGAATTCCCCTATGATTTTTTTTTAAAGTATGATTTATTTTATCTTACAATTATGTGTGATATTTAAAATTTGAAACTTCAAACCATAGAACTTTAGAAGTTTTAGATATTGTCTTTTGGTGTTTTGTGGAAATCCACACCAGGTCTCATGTATGCTTCATTCTATCAAAAAGAATAATTCATCTATTTTTTTCTAATTTAAGAGTTGGGATAAATGACGCCGTTGATGACCAGTTACCTTCTCTTTTTCTCCACAGTCTTGCTGAAGTTGTCTGTAAATGTTTGCTGAGTATATGAGAGCAGAGCAGGATACTATCTTATGTAAACACTGTGTCTAATTTTGTTTAATAACAACATTGGTTGATTTTATCCACAGAGGACTTTTATCTTGCCCTCAATATGTGGTCTCTCCTGTGATTTCTCAGGTCTCGTTCCATTGTCTGTGTTTGGTGTTAAATCATGGGGAGGAAGCTGGACCTGTCTGGTCTGACCGATGATGAAACAGAGCATGTTCTCCAGGTGGTTCAGCGAGACTTCAATCTCCGAAAAAAAGAGGAAGAGC
>NW_006772145.1:209442-243709 GCF_000442215.2 Lipotes vexillifer
GATGCTTCTATTTCCCACCTGGGTACAGTGAACCATATGTGGACAAGGGAAACGGGCTTCCTGAGTGTTCCTTGCTGCCAGCCCTACACTCAAAGTCTTTATGTCACGTAAACACATTTCCCTTTGTAGTCAGGCTGGCCAGCTTCAACACTGGGCATCACAATGTCAGCTCAGAAATGAGACTGTTCACATTCGCAGTCAAGTTTGTGTTCAGCTGCTCACCCTGTAAATTATTAGCTCTAGAATGGATGGAGTTCGTGCTGACAGTGGCTGTTTCGAGCTTGCTCCTGGCTTTAATTTTCTTGTCGGCAGGTACTACTGAAGAATAACCAAAGTGTTATATAAATGGGAGAATTAGATTCATAGCTGTACAATCTTCTGTTAGCGCTCTCAGCTACCATGGTGCAGGAAGAGAACTCTGAAGACCTGGTACAAGGAAAGTGACCACCAGGCTGGGATGGGGTTACCTGGCTCAGCATCACCCTCCTCATTTTATAGAGGGAAAAGCTGAGACCCAGAGAGGGGGGCCTTGTGACTCCTCTTCAGTTGGTATTTCCTCGTGGGATGTTCTTGGAAGTACTGTTGCTGCCTAAATTTGAAAGAAGTCAGAGTGGTGGAAATGCGGTCATGTGTTGGGGTTTGTGTGTTAGAACCTGATGGCAAGTCATCATGAGCTCCCCTCCTCCATAAACCTGTTTTCCCTTGGGATTCCACAGGTTTGTCATGGCACTGTCTCCTTCCTTAGCCACTGAGCTCAAAACCTCAGTCTTTATAATTCCTCCCCTGACTTGGTCCCCACGCAGGGCAGGCCCAGGCCCTGTTATTTCTGCCTCCTCAGCATCTCTCCCAGACCTATCCCAGTCCAGCTTTCGTGACTTTTCATCCCAGTCGTTGCAGTAACCTGCTCTATGATCCTCCTGCCTCCAGTCCTCCAGGGTGGTGCCCCATTTCAGCTGTAACCATGCCCTTTCCCACTCTGCTTAAAATTGACATGGGTTCTTTTCCTTTGCCCTTGGAGTTTCTCAGACTTTCTGTTTCTGTAGAATATTTATCTCCCTTACTTGTAAGTACTCTAGTGTAATTTACTTTATTTCCACCATGTTTTTTTCCCATATCGTATATATTTAATATGTGCTTATTAGATGGAAGACAAGAAATCTGTTAATTAAGTAGTTATTTGATTTAAAAACCATGTGCCACAAAAGAAGATATATGGATCAGTGGAACAGAATAGAGAGCCCAGAAATAAACCCACACACCTACGGTCAATTAATCTTCAACAAAGGAGGCAAGAATATACAATGGGAAAAAGACAGTCTATTCAGTAAGTGGTGCTGGGAAAGTTGGACAGCCTCATGTAAATCAATGAAGTAAGAATACACCCTCTTGCCATGCACAAAAATAAACTCGAAATGGCTTAAAGACTTAAACATAAGACATGATACCATAAAACTCCTAGAAGAGATCATAGGCAAAACATTCTCTGACATAAATCATACCAATGTTTTCTTAGGTCAGTCTCCCAAGGCAATAGAAATAAAGACAAAAATAAATAAATGGGACCTACTCAAACTTACAAGCTCTTGCATGGCAAAGGAAACCTTAAACAAAATGAAAAGACAACCTACGGAATGGGAGAAAATATTAGCAGATGATGCGACTGACAAGGGCTTAATTTCCAAAATATGCAAACAGCTCATACAACTCAACAACAAAAAACAAACAACCCACTTGTAAAATGGGCAGAAGGCCTAAATAGACAGTTCTTCAAAGAAGAAATACAAATGGCCAATAGGCACATGAAAAGATGCTCAACATTGCTAATTATTAGAGAAATGCAAATCAGAACCTCACACCGGGCAGAATGGCCATCATTAAAAAGTCTACAAATAACGAATGCTAGAGAGGGTGTGGAGAAATGTGAATCCTCCTACACTGTTGGTGGGAATATAAGTTGGTACAGTCACTATGGAAAACAGTATGGAGGTTCCTCAGAAAACTAAAAATACAATTACCATATGATCCAGCAATCCCACTCCTGGGCATATATCCAGACAAAACTCTAATCCAAAAAGATACATGCATGCTTATGTTCGCAGCAGCACTATTCACAATAGCCAAGACATGGAAACAACCTAAAGGTCCATTGACAGATGAATGGATAAAGAAGATGTGGTACATATATACAATGGAATACTACTCAGCCATAAAAAAGAATGAAATAATGCCATTTGCAGCAACAAGGATGGACCTAGAGATTATCATACTAAGTGAAGTAAGTCAGAAAGAGAAAGACAAATACCATAAGATATCACTTACATGTGGAATCTAAAATATGACACAAATGAACCTATCTATGAAATAGAAACAGACTCACAGACATAGAGAACAGATTTGTGGTTGCCAAGGGGGAGGGGGCTGGGGGGAGGGATCGAGTGGGAGGTTGGGGTTAGCAGATGTAAGCTTTTATATATAGAATGGATAAACAATAGGGTCATACTGTATAGCACAGAGAACTATATTCAATATCCTATGATAAACCATAATAGAGGGGCTTCCCTGGTGGCACAGTGGTTAAGAATCCAGCTGCCAAGGCAGGGGACACAGGTTCAAGCCCTGGTCCGGAAAGATCCCACATGCCGCAGAGCAACTAAGCCCGTGTGCCACAACTACTGAGCCTGAACTCTAGAGCCCGCGAGCCACAACTACTGAGCCTACATGCCACAACTACTGAAGCCCACGCGCCTAGAGCCCATGCCCTGCAACAAGAGAAGCCACCGCAATGAGAAGCCCACACACCTCAACAAAGAGTAGCCCCTGCTTACTGCAACTAGAGAAAGCCCACGTGCAGCAACAAAGACCTAATGCAGCCAAAAATAAATAAATAAAAAGTAAATAACATTAAAAAAAAACATATGGAAAAGAATATTTTTAAAAAGAATGTATATATATGTATAACTGAATCACTTTGCTGTACAGCAGAAATTAACATGACATTGTAAATCAACTGTACTTTAATTTTTAAAAAATCCATGTGCCAGGCACTGTTCTAGCTGTTGGATACATAACAGTGAGCAAAATAAGTCTCTGTCCCATGGAGTTTATATTCTAGAGCTGTGCTACCCATACTGTAGCGACCGACCACGTGTGGCTTCTGTGCACTTGTAATGGGGTGAGTCTGAATTGAGATGCACTGTAAGTGTAACATACACACCAGATCTCAAAGATTTAGTACCAAAACATGTAAGATATCTCATTAATAATTTTTATATTGATTACATTTTGAAGTGTCAGTGTTTTAGATATACAAGCTTAAAGAAAAGACATTAAAATTAATTTTTCCTGTTTCTTTTTACTTTTTTTTCGTATGGCTACTAGAAAATTTAAAATTAGACATGTCTCACAATATATTTCTATTGGCTAGTGCTGCCCTAGAGGGAGGAGAAAGAGAGGAAGTAAATAAATACAAACATATTTATATGTATTAGGTAGTGGTGAGAGCCATGAAGAATAAAGCAGGGAAGGGGGACAGAGACTGGCCAGGGATGGGCAGGGTGCTCTCTTTTGAATGGGATGGTTGGGGAAGACTTCTCTGGTGAGACTTGAGCAGAGACTTGCTGGAGGTGAGGGAGGGAGCTGGGCTGCTCTTTGGGGTAATATCAAGCAAGGTGGAGGAAACAACAAATGGCAAGTTCTGATTCAGGGATGCGCCTTTATGTTTCCAGAGGAGCTGGGAGGGAGCCAAGGGGAGTGTAGTAGTAGAACAAAGTCCAAGCAATATCCTAAGCCCAAACCACGTGTAGTAAATCCAAACTCAAAACCACTGCAATTGTCAAACCTTTCCTTGCCTCTCTGCATTGCTTGGATTTAGGAGACATGAGTCTTCGAAGCTATGTTACAGAAAGTATTTTTGAATTCTTTAATATTTGCTTCAATGAGCATAAGACGTAGAATGGAAGATTTTTATTTTAAAGTTTCAAACTGAATTGTGTTTCTTTTCTCCCAGCCAGCTGTTCCTTATTTACCTGGTTAGGTTTTGTGAGGGTAGGTCTTGGGTGTAGAGGTTACACAGTGTTTCTAATGATCTGTTCTTCAGTGTTGACATAAAGTGTAGTAAATAGTGGTGAAAATGTGAATTAAATGTCCTCAGAACATATGATGGTAAGGGAAACAGAGAGAGTGGGGCTGAAGCATTCAGCACAGTTAGGAAATAAATTCATGGAAAGATAACTAGAAGATATAAAAGCTGTGAACTGGCACTGCCCTGGGTGCTCTGCACAGTTCATATTATTGATTCGTCATAGGAGTCCCCATAAGGAGGATCCCCATTTACATAAAGGCACCCAAACACAGAGAGGTTACAAAGCTTTCTCAGAATCACACAGTTAATTGGGCTCTAGAGCCAGGATTCTGTTTCCCACAGCCTCTGAATTATACAGACTGGATTAAGCCTTTTCAAAACTGCTCTCCTGTGCAGATAGAAGAGCCCTGTCCCCCACTCCCCACCTCACCCCCTAACGAGCACAGTCACACCATAACTGGGTATATCAGCTGTGTATATGCATAGTCATAGGTCTTCCTATATAAAGAGACTCTGTGGACCCCATTTCACTAAGATTATGTGCATTCCCAGCACTGGGGATGTGGGGTATTGAACATTTAATCCCATTAAAGGCTACACGCATAGTAGGACTATTTGGGGGGAAGACAGAGGATTGGGTGAGCCTGAGAATAGTGGACATGCCGCCGCAGACAGAGGAGGGGGTACTTATGTACAAAGAAGTTCAATAGAGTGAGTGTTGATTGCATTTTCCAGGACACACCATAGTATTAAAACTACAGATGGAGCACGTTGGAGAACAAAAGACATGTTGACCCCTGCTCCTACCTCCAGGGGCTTGGGGTCTAGGCGAATCAGGTAAATGTGTAGAAAATACACACTATACTTGATTAATTTTATTCTTTGTTTTACTTTTTTATCAGATGCCTTCATGCAAACATTAAAGAACAAAATGGTAAAGACCTTACAATGAAAAGCACCAGTCCTCCGCTCCTTGTTTAATCGATTTTGTCCTTAGTTCTGTAGTCCTCCTAGCATTACCTCCATAAATCTAAAAAAATATGCGTATGTTGCTATTTCTCGATGTATCGTTTTTAGATAGTCTTTCATTTCTCTGTTCTGAATGGTGGGGATTTTGCTCACTTACTTAGACTACTTTTACCTTTTGTTTCTTGATGGTTATATTATTTGTGGTTTGGTTTTCTATTGGTCATCTTTCAAACAAACCGTATACAGAAACCTCTGGGTCTCGTTCCATCCACATTCACCATCCTTTCTTGGTTCTGGCGCACACGTATTCGTATAGCTAGTATGCATATGGCATCCCTACCTTCCATCAACCACCCCTTCCACTTTCCTTATCTCACATCTGTCCCTGCTGTACCTTTACCCTTACATATTCAAGGGCTGTTCTGCAAACATAAATTTGAGTCTTTCTTGTTTTGTTCAGAGGTTGACACTAATGTTGAAAATCAACAGGCAGCCCTTGAGTTATTATGATTGAAAATAGTGTTTGCTGCTCTCTTTTCCAGAACTTCATTGAAATCTGCAGGTGGCTTATTGGTCCCCTCCTTTTCTTTTAACTTTTATGAATTAATTACACTTTTATTTCTTCACTGTCATTTTAAAGGAGTCTTGGGAAGGAGGGGAGGACACTAAGTGTTTGTTTAGTCTGCCATCTGGAACCTATTGGCCATAGTAACTTACTTGCTGGTCAGGGCCATGGAGGAGGCTGGGGGAGGTAGAGACATGAAGGGTACTCCCTGTGTGCAAAGTGTACCCAAAGCATGCTCCGGGGTCACACAGAAGTGGATATAGGTCCTTGTACCACTGCTTAACACATCATTAGATGGAGGGAGCCTGACCCCTAAGACACTGGATAGAGGGGAGTTTCTGATGACCAGCAGGGGACTTTGTGTCCGAATGAAATAAACTTTTGTTGGGATAAATCACTGAGGCATCAGGGTTTATTTGTTATAGCAGCATAGCCTAGTATTACATTGACTGATATAGTTTCTGGGGCCATCTGGCCCCTCGTGTAGTAGAAGACACCTGTGGAAATATCTCCAGACTTACAGTAGAATCATAATTTATACCCTGTGATTTTATATTGTCAGGCGCATTTGCAAACTGGTTTTTAAAATGAGTGTTAATTGCATGGTACTCTGGTGTTCAGATTGAGATGTTTATGAGATAGCCACAGGCTTAAAGTTTCTCATTTAAAATGTGCTGGCCAGAAGCTAGTTAGCATCTGGGTAACTTCCAAAGATTTGCTGGTGCTCTAATGGACTTGGTCTGTGGGGGAGCAGTGGTTAGATTTGATGAAATGGTTTCCCGTAACTGTGACAGGCCATTAATTGTCAGGGTTTGCTGAACTGAGAGTGTGCTTCTGCCTGCTAAGGACTGCGGGGCCCAGGCGAGGCCAGGCCAGGGGAAGGAAGGGAGGGGAGGACGGAGAGCATGAGTGGCAGGGCACTTCCCATCTAGTCTTTCTCTGAGAGGCTCAGTGGCTGTAGCCCAGCAGCTTCAGTGTGTAAATTCCTTCTCCTTGGGCCTGCGTTAAGAGGGGAATTAATGCACTTGGAGACCTGTTTCTGTTACTCACTTGCTGACATGGCCTGTGCTCTCTCTGCCACCTCAGTGACAGGATGTGAGGGCAATCATCCATCCCCCGAGTCGGGTCTAAGTGAGAAAATAACTAAGAGCTGCCAGGGGGTGTGGAAGGACCACTGCAGGAAAGCAGAGCATCTCCCCCAAACTAGAAGTGCTTTGTGTTTCTAGTCTGTTATACAGAAACTCCTTTGAGGTTTAATCACGATTTTACAAAATAAAAAGAACACAGTGCTTTTAATGAAATGAGTTAGTGATCTTCATTCAAAATTCATTTTAAACAAATTAAAATTTTATTATGAGAACTTAATTTTTCAAGAAGTTTCTTTTTCAAAATGTAAAACGGCTTTGTTCTCAAGGTCCTTAGTTTGGACAATTAAATTGATCGAATTAATTAACAAACACTCCTGGTCATATACTTCTTTGAAGCTGGAAGTCAGATTGCCTCGTCTTTACTCAGTTGGAATAAATATGCCCTGTGGTTTATGAAATAACTATGCCTTCACAGACTGCATCTGCCCTGCATCTCCTCACTGGCCCCTTGTAGCTCCTGAGAGGCCACAATAACACTGTGGCACTAACCTGTCCAAGTGATGCATCTGCTCTCTCAGAGAGGATGCTGCAAGGCAGGAGTTCCTTCCTCTGCACCGCTAGATCAGGTTGGCTGGCCAGTCAGCCGGTAGGGCTCTGAAACAACAGAGCCCAAAGCAGGTGAACTGTGTGGTGGAGTGGGAAGTGGGACACAGCTCTGTCTGAGAGTCACTTTGTGATGGGGGAAGGCCCAGCAACTAGGAGACACCAGGAGTGGCCCTGGAGACTTGTGTAGGGCAGGTGTGAGGACCTCAGAAGCAGGACGTGCGTACCATAGAGCATATCAATCTCAAAGCTAGAGCGGACCTCACAGATTTTTAAAAATCACCTTTTTACTTATTACTGGTATTTTTAATAATGAA
The DNA here is from genome assembly GCF_000442215.2 of Lipotes vexillifer. Taxonomy (NCBI): domain Eukaryota; kingdom Metazoa; phylum Chordata; class Mammalia; order Artiodactyla; family Lipotidae; genus Lipotes; species Lipotes vexillifer. The sequence continues at coordinate 217,066 of NW_006772145.1, forward strand.
AAGGTCACATATATTACATCAAAGCTATTGGATATCCATTCATTTGCTTCACAATCTTATATTGAATGTCAGGAGCCTCCTGGGGAAACATGAGGGGGATGAAAGAGTGGGGGAGGGCGAGAGAGGTTCACAAAGTTAATAAGTGCCTAACCCTTGAGAAAAAGTCCCGAAGGTGAGCTAAGTCTAATATGAATAATTAGTATGCTATAGAGAGTGAGAAATAAAAGCATTATGGCAGACCAATGGGAATACTTCCATCTTGGAGATGGCAGGTAGGAAAAAGGAAAGACTTCCTGAAGGAGAGGTGCATTTATTTGATCCCTGAAGGTAGACAGGATTCTTTAAGTGGATTGAAACAAAGGTCTGTGCACCAGGGAGCATCCTGAGCGAAGTGATATGGATAGAAAAGAGGGCGTATTTTCTCAGCCCCAATCAGGAGCTGTGGGGGCAGTGCAGGAAGTGACTGCTTAGACAACAGTCCCTTTTGCGCTATTGCTCATCGTGTGGAAGAGTGGTGTTCCAGGAATAGCAACCCCTCCCATGCCCAGCCACCATGAGAAAAGAGCTATTCTTTCCAAAGTGGGGAAAGTGAGGCTCTAAAAAGAAGTTTAGAACTGGCCCAGGTTGTACATAGTGAAAGGTAGAATCAAACCTAGGCAGTGTCACACCAGAGCTAGGACATCACACTGCCTTGGTACTGAAAACAAGGGGACCCAGGTGTCATGGGACAGAATGGGTGAAATTAGGGCCATCTTAGAAAATCTGGTACCTGTGCTTGCTAAAACCTGGGGTAACATTCCAAGGGATGGGAAAGTAGTAGGGTTTAAGTCAGGATATGGGGAAGGGTAACTGGGACATTACAGTAGTCATCAGCCACATGTAGCACTGAGCACTTCACATGTGGCTTATCCAAACGGAGATGTAGTCTAAATTACTCTGGATTTCAGAGCTCTAGTATGAAAAAGAATGTAAAGTATCTCATTAATAATTTTATATTGAAAACACATTGATATGTATCTAAAATTACATTTTAAGTAAAATGTATAATTAAAATTAATTTCACCTGTTTCTTTTTTACTTTTTAAAACTGTGCCTACTAGAAGACTTTATATATATTGCTCACATTATATTTTTATTGGCCAGCACTGGTTTGGAATGCTAGGTTAAGCAATTTGGAATTTATGGGATCAGAAAGTAAGCTTTCTTCCCCAATTTTGTTTAAGGCTAGTCCTTTTTTTGAGGTTTGTAGGTATCTGAAAGATCCAGCGAATGTCTTAGCTACCTAGCTGTGCATTGGCCTTTCCTATCAACAACTGTTATGTCTGCCACGTGAAGGTGATCTCAGAATAATAGCCTGGTATTGGCTTTCCTGTACAGTTTAAAAGGAAAGCACACTGTGATCGTGCCATATTCACCACAGAGAGCTTGCCATCTCGGAATGGAATAAACCCTTTGATGTTTCTTTGAAATTAATGGTTGACCAAGTATATGTCATGATTTTTGAAATAAGAAAGTGGCCTTAGGATGTCCTCATATTCATAATTTGTATAATGTCTCTGGTACCATAAAACTGTAAGTTATCACATATTTGCCTGTGGGGATCTGCTTTTAAGAATGGCCAAGAGAGTTTGATGCTGCAAATGGACTTATAATGTAGAAAAAGAATCATACTGATGCTCTTATTTACTTTTTAATTTGTAACCCTTCAAAGATGTATGGTTACTAATTTGTAAATTCTGGATACCTTCTCCCCATAATCCCATATTCTTTAATAACAATATTCTAGATTGCTTTTGTGGCTCTAAGTTCCTGATCTTATTTGCTTTTCCACTCCCAGTGTCAGAGGCTCAATTCTGCTGGGCTCTGATAAAGCTTTTGTGGTACTAATTCTTGGCTGGACTTTCATTCCTCAGACCTCTGGCTCCAGAAAGCATTTATTTGGCATTTGGAGCACAAAGAATTCAGGACTTGAAAGAGAATAAGGAAGAAAGTTTCTGCAGCTATTGTGAAAGCAGCTTTCTTCAACCGCAGTAATTCAGGCACGTCCACAAGCATTTTGCCAGAAATGGTCTGAAACGCAGAGTTGGTGAACACAGGTGTACGTTGTAGAAATCAGAGTTTTACCTTCACCCTGTGCTGTGCTAGTGGAATGACAATTTCCTTGTCCCCATGACCTGCTTCAGTTCCTGGAAACAGGCCCCTGTCTTCACCTCCTTACTCAGCTCCTGAAGAAAACAGGCCCATCTCGAACCTTCCTGTACTGTTGGTAGGAATGTAAGTTGGGCAGCTACTATGTAAAACAGTATGGAGGTTCCTCAGAAAACTAAAAATAGAATTACCATATGACCCAGCAATCCCACTCCTGGGCATGTCTCCAGACAAAACTATAATTTGGAAAGATACATGCACTCCTGTGTTCATAGCAGTACTAGTTACAATAGCCAAGACATGGGAACAACCTAAATGTTCATCGACAGATGAATGGATAAAGGAGATGTGATACATATATACAATGGAATACTACTCAGCCATAAAAAAGAACGAAATAATACCATTTGCAGCAACATGGATGGACCTAGAGATTATCATACTAAGTGAAGTCAGAAAGAGAAAGACAAATACCATATGGTATCACTTATATGTGTAATCCAAAATATGACACAAATGAACCTGTCTACAGAACAGAAGCAGACTCTCAGACACAGAGAATAGACTTGTGGTTGCCAAGGGGGAGGGGGCTGGGGGAAGGATGGAGTGGGAGGTTGGGGTTAGCAGATGTAAGCTATTATATATAGAATGGATAAACAACAGGGTCCTACTGTATAGCACAGAAAGCCATGTTCAATGTCCTATTAAAACAGGAGGGAACGGGGCAGGACACAACCTTTGAAAGAATGACATAGCCCAAGGATATGACATAAACTGATTAAAACCAAATGGGTCCAAGATGGCAGACAAGTTGACTTCCACTAGACCTTGAGCCTCAGTATATGCTCACTGTAACACATCAGCAAGCTAAATGACACACCTACAGGCACCATGACTGTTCCAAGGCCACCATAAGGATCAAAAAGTGGGCAGTGGCCCAATTCCTGGGAATCCCCACCCCTTCCAGAAATAGCTGAATACTCCTCCCACTCATTAGCCTATGAAATTACCCATCCCTATAAAAACTGTCAACTCCATACCTGGTGCTTTTCTCACCTTCTGAGATGGCCCACACTCTGTCTGTGGGGTGTGCTTCTCTCTAAATAAATCCACTTCTTACCTATCACTTTGTCTCTCACTGAATTCTTTCTGCGATGAGACATCAGGAACCTGAGCTTCATTAAGTCCTGAAACCAGGTGTGTGATCTCAGTTGGAAGACTGTGGGGTTTGGCCCGGTTCGAGTCCCAGCCATGTGGGTTCAAGTCCCAATCTGTGTTTAGGCCTGGTTCGAGTTCTGGCCCCATGTGTTCAAGTCCCAATCTGAGGTGCACAGTTTCACTATGATAAACCAAAATGGAAAAGAATATTTAAAAAGAATGTGTGTGTATGCATAATTGAACCACTTTGCTGTACAACACTGTATATCAACTATACTTCAATTAAAAAAATGTCAGGGCTTCCCTGGTGGTGCAGTGGTTGGGAGTCCGCCTGACGATGCAGGGGACACGGGTTTGTGCCCTGGTCTGGGAAGATGCCACATGCCGCGGAGCGGCTGGGCCTGTGAGCCATGGCCGCTGAGCCTGCGTGTCCAGAGCCTGTGCTCTGCAATGGGAGAGGCCACAACAGTGAGAGGCCCGCGTACCGCAAAAAAAAAAAAATGTCAGTGAGGATACAAAAAAAAAAAAAGAGAGAGAAAGAAAATAGGCCCATCTGCTGGATCAGTTTCTAAGTTGATACCATCATGAAGTAAATTCATGAACCTCTCTGACTCTTGGAGTAACTTTTTAATGAGTTCCTTCTTTCAGATGAGAGATTTCTGCTCCAGCCTCAGGATTCCCTTGTGGATGTCTGATTGATGACTTAAATTCCCAGAAGAGCTGGGCCCCAGGTGCCCAGTGAGTCCCAGCCCTCTGCAGTCCACCGCCCCCTGCTGGCCTGACTCACAGGCTCCCATCCTGCATCAGCTATTCATGTATGTGGGCCTAGGACCCAAGCCTCCTAAGTCTGGCTGATTCTTATCCCCAGGCCTCAGGCTAGACCTCAGGCTAGACCTGACTCCTGAGTGTCTAGCCAGATCCTGGGTTTCCAGATGAGATGACCTGCATAGGAGGTTGGCAGGGTCTGTGGTTCCAGCAGTCTCTGGAGTTAGCACTAGAATGATGTGTCCTTGGCCTCTGCCATGTTCCCCCAAATGTTCGTGTGTGGTCAGCCCCTGTAGCTGTGACGATTACCCATAGTCAGCTCCCACCTTGCAGTGCTCAGCTTGCCTTTTACATCTTCCAGGCTGAGCATCTCACAGCTACCAGGGCCCATTGCCTACACAGCATAAGATGGCCTGGGCTGTGACTTTGCCCCTTTCCATGCCAGGAATGTGCCTGGAGCCCGGGCTTCCTCTTCCCAAGGCTGCCTGGTTGGAGGGGAGGGACATGGTTTTGTGTTGCTCCCCAAATCCCATCTGCAGGTTCCCCTGCCCCACTGCCCTACTCACTGGAGCTGGAGCCTACCTGAGTGCTCCTGCCAGATCCTCACCCTGCCCTGAACCAGGGCTTGGGTTCAGCTACCAGCCCATTCCCCACACAGCATAAGATGGCCTGGGCTGTGACTTTGCCCCTTTCCATGCCAGGAATGTGCCCGGAGCCCGGGCTTCCTCTTCCCAAGGCTGCCTGGTTGGAGGGGAGGGACATGGTTTTGTGTTGCTCCCCAAATCCCATCTGCAGGTTCCCCTGCCCCACTGCCCTACTCACTGGAGCTGGAGCCTACCTGAGTGCTCCTGCCAGATCCTCACCCTGCCCTGAACCAGGGCTTGGGTTAAGGTCTCAGGTCAGACCACCCATGGCTATGGCTTGTCTCCCTCCCTGCACTACATCTGTGAAACCCCAGAGGACCTGCATTTCTCTAGGCCCTGGACTTTCACCATGTGGCCCTGCCTTTCTGACACTCCTCCTTCCCTTCCTACCTTCCCCTTCTTCCTCTCTTGGGTCACCTCCCCTGCCATCATCTTTATCTAGCTGAGTGGATCCTGAACCAGATCCTAAAAGCTTCTATTCCTCTGAGAGCATAAACGGCTTTGTGCGGTCCTGAAGTAGACCCGTAATCTCCTACACGGCCTGCTGTGCTTAGGGGTATGTGTGGTGAGAGAGAGGGAGGGAGAGGGGAGGAGACAGAGTCAATTCATTGTCGACTGTATTTTAAATCTTCCTTCCTTCATACAGTATTTATTCATTTTACATGAATCTCAGAGCAGAGGCACGGGAGTGGTATTTAATGCTAGATGCTCAATGGCACTACTTGTCTTGCTGAAAACATAAGAACTACAGGTTCATTGATGCTGGTTTTTTGGGTTTTTTTTTTTTTGCATTACGCGGGCCTCTCACTGTTGTGGCCTCTCCCATTGCGGAGCACAGGCTCCGGACGCGCAGGCTCAGCGGCCATGGCTCACGGGCCCAGCCGCTCCGCGGCATGTGGGACCTTACCGGACCTGGGCACAAACCCACGTCCCCTGCATCGGCAGGCGGACTCTCAACCACTGCGCCACCAGGGAAGCCCTGCTGGTTTGTTTTGTAACCGGAAGATCCTCACCTGACGTGTGACCTTGGGCATGTTCCTTCGTTTTTTTGAGCCTCCAGTTTTTCCACTGTACAATGAGCATGATGAGGATACCTGACTAGAGTGTGGGAGGTTAAATGAATTGGTACGTGGGAAGCCCTGTGGACAGCCTCTGGAACATAATAAGGACTCATAAGAACTCGGGGTGAAGTCTGTACCTGCCTTGCTCTAGGCTGGTGTATCCGGTCCATGAATTAAATAATTAGAGTTCTCTTTAAATTTTCATATATATTTAGTAAGTTCAAATGGTTTTAACGGTTTAGCTTTTCATAAAGCAAGATGCTTTCCTCTTTTTTGCTATTAGATGATTCTCTACAAGCAGAACAGAAATGCTAGTGTTTGTTGTATAGCCGATGCTTAGTTATTTAGACCTTCAATGTCTCTCTTCATTTCGTATATTCACTTGTGTGCTGACCTGCTGTGGCCAGAGGAGACAGTTGGCTGCCAGGATGTTTTCTTCCTTAGAATCAGAAACTCTGATGCCTTTTATTTAGGGTGGTGGTCTATTCATTTCTGTTTCCCTGCATACCTTCTATAGGAACTGTTCAGTGGCTTCTGTTTCTTTCTGATTGTAGAAACAAAATATTTCTATACAAACTGGAAAACAGGTCAGTGGGCAAATGAAGAGCGAGTTTCTGAGAAAAATCACACTTTCTGCTTTGACAGCTTAAGTACGAAAGGGAAGCTTTTAACTAGGAAGTAGAAGTTCCGAATACACACAGCTACCCCAGCAGGACTAACTGGCCTTAGATGCAGCCACTGAGAGTGTTTGTTTTCTCCTGGAGACACGTTTCTGCCTTGAAAGTGGTTTCCAAGGTCTTGCGAGTCGCAGACCCATATTTAGGGAGGGCCTCCCTACTGGGCTGCTTCTTCATGAATCATGGGCCAGCCCGTATCCCCGAGTCCGTTCACTCTGCTCTAGTCTGCCATTAAAGGCCTTAGTGTTGCTGATGTGCTCAAAATATCACCTAACACAGAGGAGATTCTGGTGAACTGTTGCCATTATTGAGAATGGCAAAGGATGCCTCTGGTCAGCAAGACTTTATCTGTTCTTCATGCCACCCCTTTAGCTATGGAAAGCCTGTCCTAGAACTGACATTATCAAACTTTGAGGTAGATAAAGAATATTCCAGAATAAATGATGGAATTTTAGAGCTAAAGTGAAGCTTAAAAATCAGTCCTGAATTCAATTACAACCTGCTCATTTTATAAACAAAGAATTAAGTCCCCAGGAGTTAAGGATGTTATATAAAGCAACACAGCAAATGAACACTGGCAGTCTCGTCCTCTTTCCTCAATTGTGACAAAGTGTCTCTTGTTTAGTTTTTGTTTTCCAGTGTAGCTAGGTATTTAGTTAAATGTCAAGAGATCTACACTTCCCCTCTCCTCCACAACTAGTTTCACAGGAATATTTAAACTCACTGTATTGTTTAAATGCAAATCATCATCATTTAAAATAAATTTGTTCCAGATGACATGATACTATACATAGAAAATTTGAAAGATGCTACCAGAAAACTACTAGAGCTCATCAATGAATTTGGTAAAGTTGCAGGATACAAAATTAATACACAGAGATCTCTTGCATTTCTATACACTAGCAACAAAAGATCAGAAAGAGAAATTAAGGAAACAATCCCATTTACCATCACATCAGAAAGAATAAAATACCTAGGAATAAACCTATCTAAGGAGACAAAAGACTTGTACTCTGAAAACTATAAGACACAGATGAAATAAATTGAAGATGACACAAACAGATAGAAAGGTATACCATGTTCTTGGATTGGAAGAATCAATATTGTCAAAATGACTATACTACCCAAGGCAATCTACAGATTCAACACAATCCCTATTAAATTACCAGTGGCATTTTTCACAGAACAAGAACAAAAATTTCACAATTTATATGGAAACACAAAAGACCCTGAATAGCCAAAGCAATCCTGAGAAAGAAAAATGGAGCTGGAAGAATCAGGCTCTCTGGCTTCAGACTATACTACAAAGCTATAGTAATCAAAACAGTATGATACTGGCACAAAAACAAATAGAGGTCTGGAACAGACCTATAATGGAACAGGATAGAAAGCCCAGAAATAAATACACGCACCTGTGGTCAATTATTCTATGACAAAGGAGGCAAGAATATACAATGGAGAAAAGACCGTCTCTTCAATAAGTGGTGCTGGGAAAACTGGACGGCTACATGTAAAAGAATGAAACTAGAACATTCTCTAACACCCTACACAAAAATAAACTCAAAATGGATTAAAGGCCTAAATGTAAGACCAGATACTATAAAACTCTTAGAGGAAAACATAGGCAGAACACTCTTTGACATAAATTGCAGCAATATCTTTTTGGATCCACCTCCTAGAGTAATGAAAATAAAAACAAAAATAAACAAATGGGACCTAATTAAACTTAAAAGCTTTTGCACAGCAAAGAAAACCATAAACAAAATAAAAAGACAACCCACGGAATGAGAGAAAATGTTTGTAAATGAAGTGACCGACAAGGGATGAATCTCCAAAATATATAAACAGCTCATGCAGCTCAATATCCAAAAAACAAACAACCCAATCAAAAATGGGCAGATCTAAATAGACATTTCTCCCAAGAAGACACTCAGATGGCCAAAAAAAAAAAGCACATGAAAAGATGCTCAATATTGCTAATTATCAGAGAAATGTAAATCAAAACTACAGTGAGGTATCACGTCATACTGATCAGAATGGCCATCATCAAAAAGTCTACAAACAATAAATGCTGGAGAGGGTGTGGAGAAAAGGGAACCCTCCTACACTGTGGATGGGAATGTAAATTGGTACAGCCATTATGGAGAACAGTATGGAGGTTCCTTAAAAAATTAAAACTAGAACTACCATATGATCCAGCTATTCCACTCCCAGGCATATATCCAGAGAAAACCATAATTTGAAAAGATTAAGGTGTTAGCATTTTGCCTGTGCCTTGCACAAAGCCAAATAGTAAAATGTAAAGGAGAAACTAGTCTTGCATTTCCTTCTGTCACACTGTGCTGCTCTTTTCTTGGCTTTCACCATTAAGAAGGGACAGTGTAGCTTAAGGGGTCAACAGATAATTTGAAAAGGTCATTGCAGACCAGACTGTCCTTTGCTCCCGCCCTTTCCTTTGTCAGTCACTGCTTGGCGTGACTGACCATGGTTAGGTTCTGGTCCACTCATGCTGAGGATTCCTTTTTCAGCCACAGTTTAAATCAGGTGCACGAACCTGTCTGCTTCCCTAGTAACAACAGTCTGACTCCAGTGTGTTAATCTTCCAAGGACAGAGCTGCCTTCAGCTTTCCTGGGGCAAGATGCTTATTTGCCAGGACAAGAGCAAGGGTGTTCCTTATGACTGGTATATTATTCCTATTGAAAAATAATCTTTTCTTACAAGTCAACTTTTCACCAGGGTTTCTAGGCAGAGATCCAGCGCATTTTGCTCATGTCTTTGTCTCTAAACTTTAAAGAAGGAAGAGGGTGTGAACATCCCAGAGTGACTTCTCTGTGCCAGGGATCCCCTGAACAGCATTTCAGGCCAGGGTGAAGCCTCTGGATTGGGATTCAGACACACTCCTGTTCTTTATCCTCAGGTCATGCCTGTCTCTGTGATGTGGGCCACCTGGTGCCTGCCACCAATCAGAGGAATAGGAGGTATACAAGAAGTAGGGGAGGGAGGGGTGGAAAGCAAAACAGAAAAGTACCCTGGCAGTTCAGTGTTAGAAGTGCTGTTATGCAGGAAGTGTAGTCTTATAAATGTGTGTGCATGTGTATATACGGTAGACAGATTTTTAAAAAGCAAACTGGCATTCTATGTATATAGTTTCCTACCACTTAATATTATATTAAGCAATGTCCTGTGTCATTAGATAAAGCTGTTTTATATCATATTATATAGTAATATCATGTCATCTCATATATCACATCACATAGCATCATATGAATGTGTCTTAATCTGGTTAACCATGGCTTGATTAGTGGATATTTGGGTTATGATTTTTATAATATAGAGAATGCCACAGAGGACATCCTTGTATTTTGTGAAATTTTGTCATCTCCAATCTTTTTTCCTTAAAACCCATCCCTAAAAATATTACTCAGCCATAAAAAGAAATCGAAATTGAGTTATTTGTAGTGAGGTGGATGGACCTAGAGTCTGTCATACAGAGTGAAGTAAGTCAGGAAGAGAAAGACAAATACCGTATGCTAACACATATATATGGAATCTAAGATAAAAAAAATATCATGAAGAACCTAGGGGTAAGACGGGAATAAAGACACAGACCTACTAGAGAATGGACTTGAGGATACGGAGAGGGGGAAGGGTAAGCTGTGACAAAGTGAGAGAGTGGCATGGACATATATACACTACCAAATGTAAAATAGACAGCTAGTGGGAAGCAGCCGCATAGCACAGGGAGATCAGCTCGTTGGTTCGTGACCACCTAGAGGGGTGGGATAGGGAGGGTGGGAGGGAGGGAGACGCAAGAGGGAGGGGATATGGGAACATATGTATATGTATAACTGATTCACTTTGTTATAAAGCAGAAATTAACATACCATTGTAAAGCAATTGTACTCCAATAAAGATGAAAAAGAAATAGAATAACTGGCTTAAATGTGTGAAATAAAACTTTTCCAGGCCTCTGAGCCACACCACCGAGCTGGTTTCCAGAGCGTAGCTCCAGTTTTGTTTGCTCAGCGGTGAGACATTTCATGTTTGCTCCTGAAGCTTGTGGACAGCATCCAAGTGAACATGCCCCGTGTTGAGTTCTTTATGGCAAGTACTGTTTGGCAAGGGATCTCTGTTTATAGTCGATTAAGCAAATAGACAGCTGAGTTCCACGTAAGACATAGCAATGTTAGCAGCCCTACAGACTCAGTACCTCTCCGTGCTTTCAGAATAGGAAATGTGTGTAAAGTGCAGGTCAGAATAACAGAAGAGAGCCATGCCACTCGAGTTTCCTTTGATCTCACTGTGTGTCAGGACCGAAAGGCAGAAAGGACCACCACTAACCTTCCAAGAAACAATAAGCTCTTGAGACTTGGTGCCAAAATTTTAATGTGCTCTCTGACCCCTGCTGAAAGGCTTGTGTTTTAACATGTCTCCTAGGAATTAGCTTTGTTCATTTAGGCCTGACCTGCCAGATGTCTGGATTTTATAGAAATCGGAATTAGATCATTTCTCTTGTATTTTAGGTATATCAATTCAATCAACAAAGACAAATCATTTTTTAAAAAGTAAATGAGGTACTTCTTTGCTCTGGAGCAGCTTTCCTGCTGTGGACATGATGATGGAGCAGGTATAAGCACACTTTTAGCTCTGATGACCTTGACTCTTGTGTTCTATAGACTTATCTAGGGCACCCATGATTGAGACTGTGTACAAAGGTAAGAAGCAGTCTTAATGCTCTAGAAATTTCTTCATTCAGATTTGGATGAGACATAGCTCATTAAACTCTGGGGCATAATTGCTTTGATGGCTGACCATAATTTATGACAACATTCTCCTTTGGTCCACATTTTTATAAACCCCACCCTTCTGTTTAATATTATTAAAGTTTTATGGTGGCCCCATCCAATGAGGAAAAACAAACGGAAACACCTTATCATGGTTTCGTGTCCCTTCTGCCAGGTGGCAGTCCTGTTCTTGGAGCAGGTCCTTAGGGTTGGAGTGGAAGTGAGCATCCCTTCTGTGTTGGGAGGAAGCTGTCAGTTGAAGATGGCTGCCCTGGAGGTGGGCTTGGGGCTACCTGACCCTGTGTGCTATGGTGCTTCTGCCTAGTGCTTGAAGTTTGGTAGCTGGTCTCCTGTCTCCTTTCCTTAAGTCACCCAGTAGAAGACCACTGCCCTCAGAGATCCGTACATTCCCCTGGAATTACCTCTCAATTAACTTTTCCGGTGCTTAATCATCATAAACCCTATTTAATATCTAGGCAGTGTAGGAAAGTGCCAGATGGAATTTCTTTTATTAGCAATAAGATAAGGTCCCCTGAAGCCTGTTAAATCAATTCTCATTAGACACTGATTCATAGGGCCAAGAGTTCACCAACTCTCTCCTGCTGTTACAATGCAGTTTCGGATTTAGATGGGCTTTGTAGAGACACTCAAACTTAATGGACTCTGAACTCTGGTCATTTCAGTATGTCTTAAATCTGTGAAGCTTTATAGCAATAGTGTGTGTTTTGTGGTATTCATGTGCTTTAGGGAAAAGACAGAGGAACCAGTATAATTTGGGACAAAAACCAGGACTCATCTGACTCACACGTCCACTCCAAATAGCCCCACAAAACCAAACCAAAAAAAATTGGGGACAGGAATTTGAAAGTACCAGGTAGCATGCTTTGGAGCTATTGGGCTGGCCAAAAAGTTTGTCTGGTTAGTGAATACGTTATTCAGTAAAGTTCTTCGTGAAAATGAAAAATATGTTTTATTTTTGCTTAAAACCAAACAAACTTTTTGGCCAATCCAATATGAAAATATGAAAAGTCATGCTCTAGTAGGCTCATATATTACCGGATGGGAGCATAAGTTGTTATTTCCTTATGGAGAGCAACATGGCTGTAACTCTCATAATTACAAATGCATATAGTCTCTAACCTAGTGATTTCATTTCTAAGAATTATCCTAGAAATATACTTCACACGTTTGAAATGACATATGTTTGGGGTTATAATTGCTTAAAATGTACACCAATAAGTTATTGGGAAAATAAGCCATGCTATATCCAGACAATGGAATGCTAGGTTGTTATAAAAAAGAATGAGGAGGCACTTTATACTGATGAACAAAGACCACCAAGAAACGTTAAGTGAAAAATAATCCTCAGGAAAATGGAATAATACAATTTTATTTAAAAGGGACACAAATTTTTAAAAAAACAACAAGGAAACAGAGACAGAGAGAAATTGGATAAGAGGGGAAAGGGAGGGCGAGGGAGGGAGAGATAGTTTGTATACGTATGAAATATCTCTGGAAGGATACACAACTTCATTTAACTGAGAGGATGGAAATTGGGTAGCTAAAAAACAGAATTAAGAGTAAACCTTTCTATACTTTCTAAATTTGAACCATGTCACTGTAAAACCTAGTCGATACATTTTTAAATGGAACCTGAAAACCATTCTTAAGAGTCATAATTGCTTGTGTGATGTTGTTGAATGAATACTAAGGATTCATCAAAAGTATATTTCCTTTTCCCTAGACTTGAAAATAATGTGGTTGTATATATACTTGGACCAAGTATTGTTTATGAGTTTCTATTGTTTCTTCTAAGCAAGGCACTGAGAGAAATATTTATTTTTGTATTTACTGTCCATCACTGTGTAACCTGAAACTTTAAACATATAGTAGACTTCATTGATATTTTGCTGGAAATTAATTCTTCTGCTTTTATGGTGTTGATTAAATATTGGTATTTCTATTAGCTTCATAAAATCTTGACTAAAACATCTGGAAGAGTGTCTGAGGTGGTTTAGATAAGCCTCCTTCCTATCCATAAGGAAGGAGAGCTCAGAGAAATTAAAGGATGTGTGTAAGGTCTGCAGCTAGCCAGGGACCACTGGTGGTTTTCATGTTTTCTTTGGCTGCCTTAAGAATATATATTTGGCCCCCCAAAATTACAATTATACCCGTACATTTAACCTCATTCCAAATGCCTGTCAAAATAATAGGAGTTCCATCAACAAGCCAGAAACAGGGGAGTGCCTTCCAGTCTCAACCCAAAGGACTTCTCAGGCATTCAAGAACTCAAAATTACTTAAAATTGTTCAGACAATCAAGGAATTCATCAAACCTCAGATTAAGGGAAAATGAAATATAAAATAAATGGTGAGTAATTAAACCTTTAAAATTTGAGTTAATGTTAAATAATTGTTCTTATTGTACAACTTAATGTGACATCAAAAATAATTCTTAAGTGAGAAAAAAGTATATAAGCATATGGAATCTAAAAAAAAAAAAGGTTCTGAAGAACCTAGGGGCAGGTCGGGAATAAAGACGCAGATGTAGAGAATGGACTTGAGGACATGGGGAGGGGGAAGGGGAAGCTGGGACGAAGTGAGAGAGTAGCATTGACATATATACACTACCAGATGTAAAACAGATAGCTAGTGGGAAGCAGCCGCATAGCACAGGGATATCAGCTCGGTGCTTTGTGACCACCTAGAGGGGTGGGATAGGGAGGGTGGGAGGGAGACGCAAGAGGGAGGAGATATGGGGATATATGTATATGTATAGCTGATTCACTTTGTTATGCAGCAGAAACTAACACACCACTGTAAAGCAATTATACTCCAATAAAGATGTTAAAAAAAAAGAATTAAAGGCTACAATTCTTTTACTTGGTGGGGGACAAAAAGAAAAGAGAAAGTCACACGGACATATCTTCAGATACTGTTTTATTCTTCATGGTGATAGGGAAAGGAGTATTAAATGGTTTAAAATATGCATGTAATTGCTTAAAAGTTTTAAGAGACTACGTATTACTTCCGGATGATCAAAGAAGGAGAAAAAAGATCAAAGGAAGCTTTGGTCCCTAGAGAAAAAGATGTTGGAGTGGAGGGGTAGGAGGGGCAGTGGAGCAGCACGGAAGCACAAGATAAAATGACACAAGAAGATCAAATTTATTATCCCAGTCGATGTGAATTTGTTAAACTTGTTTATTAAAACATAAAGACCCTCAAATTTAATAAAAAATCAAAGTTAAGTGAAATTAGTTTGAGGATACAGCTGACCAGCACCTTGATTTCAGCCTTATGAGACCATGAGCAGAGGCCCCAGCTAAAACACCCAGACTCCCAACCTGTAGAAACTGAGATAATAAATTTAGTAACAAAGCAGTGTTGTTACTGAGTTTAAAGAATGGGTTAGAGGCAATATTTGAAGAGGTGAAAAGCTCCAATCAAGATTTTCATGAAGCCCAGCATTCCCAAGCAGGACAACAACAAAAAATCTACATCTAGATTCATCTTAGTGAAGCTGTAGAAGAGCAAAGACACAGATCTCAAAAGTAGCCAGAGATAAAAGGTATACTTCAAAAGAGTAACAACCAGACTGACTCTTTTTTTTTTTTGCGTTACGCGGGCCTCTCACTGTTGTGGCCTCGCCCGTTGCGGAGCACAGGCTCCGGACGCGCAGGCTCAGCGGCCATGGCTCACGGGCCCAGCTGCTCCGCGGCATGTGGGATCTTCCCGGACCGGGGCACGAACCCGTGTCCCCTGCATCGGCAGGCGGACTCTCAACCACTGCGTCACCAGGGAAGCCCCAGACTGACTCTTGATTGTCATCAGCAGTGGAATGTTACCTTACATGTTCTGAGAGCTATTTCAGAATAAAATTGGCAGGCTCTGGTGGTGGATTGAACATGAGGTCATGGAGGAAGATTTTCAAGAGTATCATACCAAGTTCCTAGAATGCACATAATACCTTCACTGAGAAAAGGAATAAAGAAAGCCAGGTTTGAGGGAGACGTTCATGAATTTGCTTTTGGACAAGATGAGTTTGAGATGCTTTGAGACATCCAAAAGAAGATGCGGTTCCTTTCCATCCATCATCTAGCTCACAATTTCTATCTTGTCTAAGAACATATGACAAAGAACTCTGTCAAATGTCTTGCTGAAATCAACTTACACTATATCTATGGTGATCCCTTGTTCTATCAGCAATGAGGTGAGTTTGGAATGAATTGAATTTGAGTTGTAGCTCAGCCACTTACTATATGACCTTGGACATAACATATTCAATGTTTAGGAAACTCCATTTCTGCATCTGAATTATGGCAACTGAGTTGGACTAAAAGGACTCTTTTAATGTAAGGACTAAAAGAGACACTATATCTGGGGAAAAAAAGCCTTACCTATCTACATAAAATACCACACATTTTAGTTAGTGATTCCTAACTCCTCAGAATCAGCCTTTTTTCCAAATGCTCATTAGCCACCTGTTTTCATTAGCTATTTTTCTAGAATTTTATCACGCATTGATTTCAAGCTTTATAAACAGAATCCACCTTTTTCTCTTATTTGAAAAGTGGAGTCACATTAATCTGATTCAGAGCTTTTGGTGCCTATCCTCAGAGACTATTGACAGTGGTTGGTAATCATATTTGCAAGTTTTTTCTGGGCCCTGGGATGTGATTTGGCTCAGGTGGGCAACTTGAAGTCAGTGTAAGTAAGGCACCTGTGTGTGTGGGTGTGTTTTTTTTTTTTTTTTTTTTTTTTCTCATTTTAACTAATTTTATCTCTTGTCTTGGGTTCCAGTTTCTTATTTTAACTGTAAAACAGTATCTTCAGGGGAGAAGATGGAAGAAGAAAAGATGTTGAAGAGTTCTGAATTTCCCACTAGCATCTGTTAAATAGCATTATACCATCTGCCCCAAGCAATATCACATTTTGTTTCTTATTTCTATTGCCCTGGAACACAATTTTAGACACTATTTCATTTGAATGTCTTAGCTCATTCAAGAGCTTTTCTGTAAATATTCTTATAAATCTCAGCCATTAAAAAAATTTTTTTACTATATATTTTTCAAAAATATGGGTTTTTCCATCTTTAGCTTGTGCTTTTAAAAATATGACCTCATTAGAGCACAACACTTTGCACATGGCTGATATTCCATGTTTGTTTGTGTGAATGAGTGGATGAATGAATGAACCAGAGAATTTTTCATACAGCCACATTGGTTATTAAGGTTTCTTCCCCTTTCTTCTTTATCAAGGTTATTCACAATTATCAGTTTTCATTTCTATATTCTGTTCCTTTTTTGAGTTGTACTCCATCATGGGCCTGACCTTTTGATAATACTCATTTTTTCATATGTTTTAGAAAAATGCACTTTCCTGAGGTCCTTTTATGCATTTGATTATGTCCAGATTTTCATTTCTTCACTGTTATGAATTCCAAGATGACATGATCATTTTCTTTCAAGGTTTCTGTCACTTCAGTATCACAATAACTTTAAAATTTTTGGTATCTGGTTTCAACTGGGTCAGCTGGGATGCCTGGGTCTCTCTTTCCATTTGGTCTTTCATCCTGAGCTTCTTTGCAGTGTGGTAGTCTCAGGATTTTAAGAAAAGCATGAGTAGAAGCTACAAGAGCTCTTGAGGTAAAGGATCAGGGTTAGACTAATAGACCACAACTCTTTTAAATTTAATTTAACTTTTTAACATTAAAAATTTTTTTTATTTTTGACTGCGCTGGGTCTTTGTTGCTGTGCATGAGCTTTCTCTAGTTGTGGTGAGCAGGGGCTACTCCTCCTTGCGGTGCGTGGGTTTCTCATTGCGGTGGCTTCCCTTGTTGCGGAGCACAGGCTCTAGGCTCGTGGGCTTCAGTAGTTGCAGCATGCGGGCTCAGTAGTTGTGGCTCACGGGCTTAGTTGCTCCGTGGCACGTGGGATCTTCCTGGACCAGGGCTCGAACCCATGTCCCCTGCATCGGCAGGTGGATTCTTAACCACTGTGCCACCAGGCACAGTGTTAGTTTCTAGTACAGAAAATTGATTCCGTTATATACATATGTGTGTGTATATACATTCTTTTCCATTATGGTTTATTACAGGATACTGAATATAGTTCCCTGTGCTCTACAGTAGGACCTTGTTGTTTATGTTTGTATCTGTTAATCCCAAAAGCCGAATTTATCCCTCCCCCACCCTCTTTCCCCTTTGGTAACCATAAATTTGTTTTCAAAATCTGTGAGTCTGTTTCTGTGTTGTAAATAAGTTCATTTGTATCTTTTTTTAGACTTCACATATAAGTGATATCGTGTATTTGTCTTTGATTCACTTCAGTATCATAATCTCTAGGTCCATCCATGTTGCTGCAAAAGGTGTTATTTCATTCTTTTTTATGACTGAGTAATATTGCATTTTATATATATATATATATATATATATATATATATATATACCACATTTTCTTTATCCATTCATCTGTTGATGGACACTTAGGTTGCTTCTGTCAATGGACACTTCCATGTCTTGGCCATTGGGAATAGTGCTGCTTTGAACAACTGGGTGAGTGTACCTTTTCTCCAGATATATGCCCAGGAGTGGGATTGCTAGATCACATGGTAACTCTAATAGACCCAACTCTTGATGAAAGTAGATGCAGAAAAGTATGGCCATATTTAATTTACCGCATATGCTATTTGTCACCCATTTTCACTTATTTTCTCAATAGTTGTTGATTGTATTGGGCTACATGACACATAAATCTAAAATGAGTAAAAGCAGGGGAATCATCAAAATCTTGCCATTCTACTACCATTTCCAAATATATATTTTTTGTTTTCGGGTTTAGTGCTCTTAGCAGAAACCCTCCTTCTGTAAATGCTTTGGCTTAGAGAGACTGGGTATTAGTGATCAACTTAATGTACTTTGGAAATACTGACTGAGGAACAGTGTTCATATGGGTCTCTTCAGGTGACAGAAGAACAAGGTAGTTTTGTCAAAGGTAGCCCCATTTAATCTGCCAGTGGTTTAGATTTAGATCACTGATCTAAAGCTGTTTTGTTTACTAATTTAAAATATTTGATGTGATTTCAGTGTATTCAAATAAAACTTCAGCCCCCTCATCTTAGCTCCATGGATCATCTAGAACAGTGATCCTGAGTCCTCGTGAAACATTAGAATCACCTACAGAGCTTTTCAAAAACCACACTGTCCCAAGATGGTCATGTAATTGGCTGGGTGAAGGGGAGGGAGGTTGGTGGACGGTCAGTCTGTTTACAGTGTTCTTCTCCTGCCCCCATTCTTTCCTGCACCCCCATCTTCCTCCCAAAAGGCCATCGCATCAAAAGTGGGAATCAATTCTCATTGAGCGCTTATTCCTGAGACCCTCTTGTAAAAATCAGGAGCTCAGTTAATAAAGCAATTATTTAATTTTACTTAGGGAGGCAAAGTTTAGTGATAGCATGCAGTAAACTGTTTTGGCTTACAATTATAAGACTGTTCTTTTTCCTCTATTTCTCTAATCATAGCATCTGTAGATCATTAACAGGTTGACTTGCTTCCTTTCCTCATCCACCAAACAGAATTTTAAGAAATCCTTACAGCTTTGCAGAGGAACAATATTATATAAAGACAGCATTGTACCTACAGTTAAACTAGTATGACAAGCTTATGTCTCAGTGTATGTATTGGCACCACATACACTTGTGTATTTCTCCTGGCAAAACTACAACTTTAAAAAATTAGGTATCTGGGGCACCATGTGGTGGTTTAGCCAGAACAGGTTGCTAACGAGGGAATCAAGACAGAGGCGGACGTTGCCTTAAATATGAGCTTACATAAGCCACATTAGTCAGTGCTGGTTTCAAACAATTGCATTTCTTAGGAAGCAAGTGGTGCATTGGATCTTCCTTCTGAAAAGTGATGCCTTTCCACTTGTGAGGGGTAGGCTGTGCAGTCAGGAACCTCCTGGTGAGGAGAAGTGTCACTTTGATTGTTGCTGTGCTTTTAATGTCGTGCTAAGTGGAACGGCACTTTGCAATCTCTCATCCACAGCAGTTTCCTCTTCTCATTCAAATCCAAGCATACAAATGTTTCCCTAACTACTGTTTGAGTCCAAAATGTTTATTTGGCAGCCCTTTGCAAGTTGAATTCTGGAAGGAAATCTAGCTTTAAAAAACGTCTTAGAACATTGTGTTCAGGGTTGAAATTTCCCACACGTGTTGTTTTCCAGGCAGTTTGCCTTGAGTATTTTTGGGTTTTTTTTGTTTGTTTGCTTTTTGCTGAAGAGCCTAGAATGGTTCTTGTAGGTGGAGGGGATATGGTAGCAGGAGACCCAGAGAGCAGAGGGACCCACACACATTTCCCTGACAATAATTACTTTGTTCATTTACACCTCAGTCTCACTTAAGGAAGGATTTGAAGTGGCTTATTGATGTCCCCACAATTCCTCCAGAAGAGATGGCAAAGAGAAATAACAGTGGAGAGACAAGAGGAGATCAACTGACATTACTCTAGAGTGAATCACTGGAGAATCTTACCTCTCCAGCCCATTTTTCTGTGGGCTTCCGGGAGTCCAGGAAGGAAAGGAAAGTGTTGAGTCTGGATGGTTGAGTTCAAGGGTTAGGCGCTGGCACTGGAGGACAAGACCAGCCACAATGCCCTCATTTCCTGGCCTCACTCTCTGGAAGATTCCAGAGTCGGGTTTTGAACACATCCTTCCATTTCAAGCAAAGGTGTGTAATGTCAGAGGGCCACAAAGCTGCATCTTTCAGTCCTGTTCCATCATGCCTAGTTTTGGAATTAGCTCCCTCAGCGAGGCACATTTTCCTATTCTGCTGAGAGGTATCTAATTCTCCTTATAGCAGTCAGCCACGTGTCTTGCAGTAGGAACATTAGGTCAGCAAGTGGGGCATTAAAAGGAATTAAAGGTGAACATTTCAGGTAGGCCCAAGGCATAAGGGTATCTGGATGGAGCATCAGGGTTTAAATGATCACTATGGGATTCTGTTTCATGAACAGAGAATACATAGATTTTCTTGGAAGATTTCATGTGGCTAGTTATGAGCAGGGTAATATAGTATGCACATGGTGTCTAAGCTCCTTATTCAACGGGGTTCAAACTGCAGATCCACCATTTTTTAGCTATATGGCCTTAAACAAGTAACTTCATTTCTCAGAGCCCCAGTTTCCCTATCTTCAAGGTGGCTATAACAATGCCAATCTCAGGGCTGTGATGAGGGTCAAGTAGGATTATGCACATAAAAACATTAGGCATCACTGACATGTGGTAATCCGTGGTAAATGCCAATGGTTATTGTGTCTACTGAACCTGTGGTTGTCGTCACATTGTAACTGCATTTTCATTGTTTACGGAACTGACTATTAAAAGGAATAAAACTGCCTGTCAATCTGCTGGAAAACAATTTGGAGACGGGAAGAACCCAGAAACACTAATGGCTATGTGTTCTCTGAATGAGAGCTTTTTCACTTGTTCAGTGAAGGGATGGGAATGAAGCACCTGGAAAGTCCATTCTAATGTGAAAATACTCTGTGGGTGAAGGGGTGCTATTTGCTTGTCCAGAGATACACATCTTCTCTAAGAAGGGCCTCAACTGCGCTCCAAAAGGAGGGGGGGTCAAGGGCTCTGGTGCAGGAGACATTGTCCCACAGCACTTCCCAATCTAGGACGTCTCAGTCCTGGAAGGAGGGGCCCAAAGCATCCCTAAGTCTTGGATCAGGCCTCACGTTTTAAAGCACTTATGTTGTTGACTGCAGCCGTGACTTAGACTCACTGTGTAGGAAGATGGAAGAGTGTCTGCCAGCCCATTTCTGGCCAAGATGTTCGGTATAGAAGCCAAGATCACTTGCCTTGGAAACAACTTCTGTGTTAGAGTGGGAGAATTATGGAGGATTGATTTTTTCAATTTAGTTTCATATTTAAAGTTTTCATACTTGAGTCTTCTGAGAGGACATATGCATAAGATGAAGCAAAGGTAAATTAATACAGTTACGTGCAAATACTTGGACAAACCCTTACAGAAAGATGCCTCATAACATCTCGATGCTATACAAATGTAAACAGAAAAAGCACATACTTTGTGTCAGAAAAGGCCTGGATTTGAATTCAGCTTCAGCACGTTCCGCGTGTCCAGTGCCCGAACATGTCACTTCTCAGAACTTCAGTCTCCTTATCTGTCAAAGGGGCGGTATTTGCCTGATTCTCCAGTTGTGCAGACTAAATGAGACGATGTGTGTGAACTGCCTGGCAAAGTCAGTTTTCATCCCTTCTCTCCAGCCGGGGGTAGTGGGGCATCTGATGATGTGAGGAGTGAGCTTTGGACAGTTCATCAAGACTGTTAGAAGTATGAGAGTGGAAACTGGGGGGAGAATTTTCGCTTCGCTTTCAGTTAAGTGTGTCTGGTCTCTTTCTATCCATCCATCCTTCACCTTATTTATTCATATATGTGTGCATTCATTCATTCACTTATTCATCCAGCCCTTTTTTTAATCGAGTATCTTGCAGTGTGCAAGATGCTGTCGATGCAGAGATGGTTTTGTTTGGAATTTGTAAATCTATTACATGAATACAGAGATGGCACCTTGTTTCCCTTAAGCACTATCTTGTGTGTTGGTGTTTAGATATAAAAATATGACAACATTAAAAACATAAAGCTTAGGGCTTCCCAGGTGGCGCAGTGGTTGAGAGTCCGCCTGCCGATGCAGGGGACACGGGTTCGTGCCCCGGTCCGGGAAGATCCCACATGCCGCAGAGCAGCTGGGCCCGTGAGCCATGGCCGCTGGGCCTGCGCGTCCGGAGCCTGTGCTCCGCAACGGGAGAGGCCACAGCAGTGAGAGGCCTGCATACAAGGCTTCTGGACGAAAGTCAAGAGGAGGAAGGCAGTGAAAGAGAGAACATTGCTTGCTTGTTCCGAGTGCGAAAAAAAAAAAAAAAAAAAAAACATAAAGCTTAGTTGTGAACTTAGAAGAAGTTTGGTGTTCTACAGATGTCCGGAACTGAATATTTATATGTGTGTGTGTGTGTGTGTGTGTGTGTGTGTGTGTGTGTGTGTGTGTGTGTGTGAACATGTATATATATTTCTGTTAATCACTCATCTATATTAAAAGTAAAAGCGGTATTTTCCCATGTGATCTCATTTGTGCATTGCTGACTGCTAATTTTACCAATAAATCTTCATATTTTATACTGGAAACCTACATCTTCATATTCATATTATGTACTGGAAATCTACATCTTCAAAGATCAGTTATTTTAGGTTTATGTTTAAGATTGAGACTAAGTCCAGAAGGATTGTATGTCTGTCTAGGCAGTTACATGCTATTCTTAATTTTAAAACGCAGTATTAAAATAGTTTACGGGCAGTATGTGGTGCTGAGAGACTGTTGTTGTTTTAGATTTCTTCTTTAGCTGTGCGTTTAAATTCCTTTCTTGTGCCAGTGCCTGACATTTCACCCGAGCGTGCCACCTGGTGTGTTCAAAATGGCAAAATATTTGTTTTCATCCTCCTATAGCTTGCTTCTCCCTGATGAATTTTCAGCTCTTAACTACCATTACAAACAACTTGGGTTCTACTCTGTTTGTTTCACTTTAGAAAAAAACGTTTTAAAAACTATTTCCAGTGTATTTTGAGCAGTATGAAGAGTTTTTCAGTGGTATACATGATAATATAGCAGCTAAAAGAATGCATGAATTCCAAATGAAAAGACAATGATATTATGCAGTGAACATTTTAATAAAGACATCGCAGCATGGGAGTCCTCACAACTTTGTTATTCTGGCCTGAAAGTGAGAAGAAACAACTTCTCTGTTCTCTGAGTCTTTTCTGTTGTTGTTAACAACTATTAAGTTGTTGTGGATAATACTTAACATCTGTTCAGAGTCTTTGGTGCCCCTCTTTAAAACTGGATGCAGGCTGATTTTTGCTCATGGCGAAGTCTGTTTAGATGTTAAACTAATGACAAGATCACTCTGAGGCCTGACTGTGGTGCTGCTTATGAAACCCTTGCTTCAGGGTAAGGCTGCAGGTAAAACATCATCCAGAAGAGCTTTTGCCCTTTCACAAAATTGTCATGAAACTGGTCCAAGAAGAACTTGGAATTATGCACTGCTTTGGAGCACACTTTAGACTGCTGTAGAATTTCATCATAGTTTTTATGGGAGATGACAGTGTTTGAAGAAGCATAAAACTTTTCTTATAGTTTTCATTTACTCTGTATCCATCTGATCGTTATAACTGCTTGGAGAATCATGTCAAGAATGAATATTTTCGAGTCATTTTGATACAGACAGTTTTTAGTTTTGAGAACAAAAGAAGACAGGGGTACTTGCTAGATATGATAATAAAAAGTCAGTTTGAAAACTCACAATGTTTTAATACCATATCCTTGAAGACACTCTAGGCTTTAGATAATTTATAATAAAATTCATACTTGCAACTACTTTGAGATGCAGGGTAACAATTTGATAAAGTATTTTATGGGGCTTCCCTGGTGGCGCAGTGCTTGAGGGTCCGCCTGCCGATGCAGGAGACGCGGGTTCGTGCCCCGTTTCGGGAGGATCCCGCATGCCGCGGAGCGGCTGGGCCCGTGAGCCATGGCCGCTGAGCCTGCGCGTCCGGAGCCTGTGCTCCGCAAATGGGAGAGGCCACAACAGTGAGAGGCCCGCATAACGCAAGAAAAAAAAAAAAAGAATTGAATGACAACTACAACAAAAAGAAGATATATCTTTTCCCCAAAAAGCAAGGAAAAAAAAAAAAAAAAAAAAAAAAAAAAGTATTTTATGTACAAGTACGAATTTAGCAGAAATTATTCTTTATAATTTTTCCTTCATGTCGTCCCGTAAGTCCCCCAAGTGGACATGTTACATATTAAATTTTGTTTTATTGACTTGATTAGTATTATGACCCAGTTGGATTTAACCTTATTTGTATACATATTTTGGATCCCAGAAGCCTCTAAGTGAACTTATTTTGGATGAATTTTTATACATTCCTTAAGACCTTTTTATGGATGCCACATAACTCTGAATCACATTAAAGAAACAAAAGCATTTTACAGAACTAAATGTGGTTTCTCTTAATTTAAACTTTGCATTTTTCCCATTTGGAGCTACTTAATGATTTGCTATTTTGTCCCCTCATGCACCTTCCCCAAATCAGTACAGCTTTATGTTTACTTAATTATAGCAATTAAGAATAGTTTTAGGGGGACTTCCCTGGCAGTCCAGTGGTTGAGACTTCGCCTTCCAATGCAGGGGGTGCGGGTTCAATCCCTGGTTGAGGAGCTAAGATCCCGCATGCCTCGCGGCCAAAAAACCAAAACATAAAACAGAAGTAATATTGTAACAAATTCAATAAAGACTTTAAAAATGGGCCACATCAAAAAAAAATCTTAAAAAAAAAAAGAATAGTTTTAGGATCGCAACTCTTTGCTCTTCCTAGTAGATATTTATATCAGCCAGGGTCAATTGGAGAAACAGAACCAATAGGGGATATATACTGAGATTTATTGCAAAGACCTAGAACGTGATTATGAGAGCTGGATGGGCAAGTCCAAAATCCATATGGCAGATCATCATGAAGGGCAAGCTAGAGCTCTCATGCATAAGCTGAAGCTGCTGTCCACAGGCAGAATTTCTCCTTTCTCAGGGAAGCCTCAGTTCTGCTGTTAAGGCCTTACAATGGATTGAATCAAGCCCACCCGGATCATCTAAAATATTCTCCCTTACTTAAAGTCAACTGATTACTGGACTTAGTCACATCTACAAAATACCTCCACAGTGACACCTGTGAAGTTTGAATAACTGGAGACTATAGCCTCGCCAAGGTGACACATAACATGGACCATCACAATATTTAAAGACAAAACATTTCAAATTCAAGAAAACTAATATAGATTTATGTGCTGTTGTATTTGTTTGATATCAGTTGAGTCCAGTTGTTCCTTTAGTGTTGCAATGAAATGCACATCGTGAAAGTAAATATTCAAGTCCCTCCTGTGCTGGCTGAAGGAAGGGCATTAGAGGGGTGATGTAGGTGGTTGTCACGGAGATTCTCTGCCCTGCAGCCAAGGCAGGCAGGCAGTTGGGTAATTACAGGATTTCAAGGTAAGTTCACCCCAGTATGTTCTATCTTCTCTCTAGCTCCTCAGAACTAGCCTTTCTGAAGGGCTCTGTCTAACAGAGAGCTTTCCTTTGCTGTTCAGTGTGTCTGCTGCTGAATGATTATCTAAAACAGCCCAGCTTAAACCCAGAAGCTTTGGAAACCAGGGGAGGGCACGCTGAGTTTTAGCAAGAATACCTATGAAGTTGCCAGAAAAGGGGGATTACAGATATTGGGCTTTTGAAAACACTGAATGACTACTGCATTTGTTTGCTTCTGCTCTACCTCTAAGAAAACAAGCTTCTTGAAGGCACTGACTCTACATCCTCAGAGCATGTGTATAGCATAGGTATCAATCTGGGTCGCAGCAGGAAGCAGTGTGCTCAAATTAGGATAATTTGAGGAAGGGTTAACAAAAGGGCCTATTTATAAAGGAGTGGGCTCTAGGGAAACCCCAAATGACACTGTACAGTACGCAATCACCATTGTGGTCCCCAGTCTGGGATTAGGGGAGGAGAGGTACTGGAAGTCTGAAGACAAAGCCTGGGATGGAGGGGTGCCCTCATAGGTGCCGTGACCTCTGGTTAAGCGATGAAACCAGTCCTCTGGAGAAGGAGCTGGGGGACAGGAATACCCTGACCCTGAAAATATATCTCATTCTCCCTCTGGTCACCTGCCTGGGTTCCCCAATTGACTGAACCCACCAAAAATCAGAGAGCCACGATGTCTGCCAATGTGGTCCCTCCAAGTTAGTCACCTGGTGGGCACAGTGGAGGGTGGATCTGGAGGGGCAAGCCCTCCATTAATGTTGTAAACAGATCCAAGTACGTGAACTTGAGCAAGTGGTGTAATTTCTCTGAGTCTCAGTTTTCTCATTTTAAAATAGGTTAGGGCTTCCCTGGTGGCGCAGTGCTTGGGAGTCCGCCTGCCGATGCAGGAGACGCGGGTTCGTGCCCCGTTTCGGGAGGATCCCACATGCCGCGGAGCGGCTGGGCCCGTGAGCCATGGCCGCTGAGCCTGCGCGTCCGGAGCCTGTGCTCCGCAAATGGGAGAGGCCACAACAGTGAGAGGCCCGCATAACGCAAAAAAAAAAAAAAAAAAAAAAAAAAAATAGGTTAATCATAGTTACCTGGCTAAGTTAGTTTAGGGGCAGAGAGTACATATAGACTTCCTTTAACATTAGGTGGCATTTAATGTAACAGCTGCTATTGTTTATTATTATAATCGACACCATTATTATAATTGTTATCTCAATTAATTCATAACATAGACATGAGGTTCACATACCAGTAGGGAAA
>NW_006772145.1:243719-251878 GCF_000442215.2 Lipotes vexillifer
ATTTTAAACTGTTTTAGAATAACTATAATATCTTACACAGAATATATATTTATATATACTATATACTTTAACCTAAACTCTGATAATAAGACAAAACTCCCATCTCCTCTAGGTGCTTCTTATGACCATACATTTTCACTTTTCCCTACCTATCTGCCGGGCATAAAAAAGAACATTAGTAAACTACCCTAATTTGAGTTCCATTCCCCTCCTACCTACCTCATGGTGGAGAATTTAAATGGCCCCAAAATTTGGAATCAGTGGGGAAAAATTGAGACTAACGCACGTTGTCTGACTTCGCTGTTGCTACCTTCTGATGTGATTTCATAAAAAAAGGTATTAGGCAGGTAATAATAGCATTGGGATATAATAAATATGCCCCACATATGTAATTTCTCTTCTCTGTGGTATTTAGGATTATAAAAAAGGATTTATAGATATAATAGTACAGATAATAGTGCATGTATAAATAGTATAGGTTACTATGCTTTGTATATAAGTATGGTTTAGATCATAAGTCAAACAGAAATCCACATGGAAACACCTTAAAAATACATCCATTGTCTATTACAATAAAGAAATATGCGCCATCAAGGTTCTGGGGATACCAGCAATAGCATGCTGATTTTTAAAGAAATTCTTACTCATTCCTTATGGCAAGCACTCTGTGCTGTCTGCACGGATGAGGCTCCTGGCTGTGAATAAAACTAGGTTGGAGGTTCAGCGACAGTTTATCATATTACACCTATGAATAATTCATGAGTCATCTGTTGACCATAAAGCCAGTTAAGGAATTCTAATAAATGCCTGATTTCTACTTCCTGGGGTAAAGCAGCATTGGCATTTACAACCTTCCTGAACAATAAAATGCCAGTAAAAATATAACTGACGGTTACGCGTCTCTGCTATTCCTAAGCATTAATCACCTCAAAGCACAATATCAGCGATCTGCATTTCTGGGACTGTTACCTACAAAATGCTAGCAACATGTTAAACTTCAGTTACTTCTTATAATATCTTATATTCACATGAGCAAGACTTAATGACTCACAAGACAATTTGGGTATTCACCCTGGAATTTTCTCTTTCAGTGACAATAATTATTAACAACACTAATTTCTGAGGTAGTAATTTTTGGCAGTTTAGTTCTTATTCAGAATGTACTGAAGATGTGATTATTATTAGTACTGCTGTCTTTCCCAGCATGTAATTATTCCCATATTAACTTCTTTTTGGGGGGGGTGAAAATAGCACCATATCAGCAGAGGGATATGATTTTCAAGTATCACCAATATAAAATGATTTTAACATAGAGTTAAACTTTAACTGTGATGATTCTGAGTTACTTTAAAAAATCATGAATATTGCCTTTTATGACATCCTGATCATGTAGGAAAAAAGGAAATTAATATATTTTTTAAAGTATCAAACCTGAGACAGATTTTTGTTATTTTGATATTTTAGTTTTGAACATTCTCTCTCATTTTTGGACATAGGCATGTGCTCTGATTATCTTTTCACAGATGAAAATGAAGCTCACATGAATGGACTGGGAAATAGAGATGTGTGTTGTGCAAACCTCAGGGCTTGTTACTAACCTTCCAGTCACTTGTTTATCCTCCCCTCAGTTTTTTCTTCTGAAATGGCAGAATGGACCCTTCCTTTCATAGCAGCAGTAGAGCTAGATTCCATTGGTGAGACATCTCCTGTGGACCAGAAAAAAATTCACACCCTGCAAATCTTGATTTTATCTCTCCTTTCAACTAACTTGAGGAATGTGACTCTGTTTATTGGACTGTCTTGAGATTTTGAAAGTAAAGATAATCAAATACATATGTAGCAAGACTTGGATTTTTGTAAATAAATAGAGAATGTGTGTATATATATATACATATATATATATATATATATATGTATATATATGTGTGAGTTTGTATCGATTTTAAAAGTTCTAGAGGGAATATTGCTAAATATTGAAAATGATTATCTCTAAGTTCGATGTTGCCTGGATAAGGGTACTGATATAAAAGGCACTGAACAGGTAGCATCTCAGTTTGAGACAATAAGGTTAAAAGTGGGTGATGTGCACTGTGGCTTTGGGGGCATCTGCACTGCGATGGTTGGCTGAAGTCTCGCACAGCAGGCTGTTTTATCTGCCTGTCATCAGGTGGTCTTGGGGCTTTGCAAGTGAGCTACAACCCCTCCCTGATTAAATGCATCTTGTCTCTATTATGTTGTAAAAATAACCATGGACTCTGTGTTCTGCCTAGGATTTATGAATCCTCAATGCCATATGTTTGTGTTGACGTAAACAGTCTTCTCAGAAATTTGGCACAAGCCTGGCCATGTGCTGACTGGGAACAGGGCTTCTTAGACACCACCAAGAAATCAATTCCAGCTCCAGCCTGATCACATCATCCTATTTGAGTTTAGTGCTGTAATCTTCAAGTGGGTAGCTCTGTAATCTTGTCAAAGGCATTTATTTGGAAGAAAAATGCTTTATAACTTATCTTTGTGTTTTATTGAACTCTGTATTGATTTTTTAAAATGTTACCAGAATCATCACATAAGTCACCTAGATCACCAGCCTCTTTTATGTTCTAAGTTGTAGCATTTTCCCACTTTCAACATGATGTTTGATGTAGGAGTTGCTTATTACCCCATTTTTGAAAAAAGGTGTAAAATAGGAGGAAATTACACAGGGGGAGGAGGAGGCCCTTTATAGAAATGGCCCATGGGTTCACTGGAGACATTAGCGCTGACTGCTGAATGTAAACAAACTCAATAGCTATATAATACTTAAGCCCTAATTTTTTTCATATACCATTTGTGGAGAACTCAACCCAGATGTGTTCAATGAGTTTGTCCCTCTTGGGATTTGCAGTGCTTAGTAATTAATACTAAGCAACTAGCTTGCCCCAAATGGTCAGACGAACAACCTCTTTTCACACATTCTGCTGGAGGATGCAGGCAACATTTGATTTCGTGGCACTTAATAGGTAATTTTTAAATGGCAAGTAAATTGGCAATTGATTATATTTTCCAATGAACACAGCCACCACTAAAATACTTTGTCACCTCTAGTTAGCATCAACGTGATATTTTCATAATGAAAATCAACGTCAATGGTGAAAAGATTTTTACAAGATCTGTGTAAAGACTTTGGTGAATGCAGATCGCTGTGGTTGTTGCTGAGGAAACAAAAGTGAACACAGGAGTTCACAGTCCAGTGAAAGTAGAAATTAGGCAAAGAATCACAGAAAGAAGTGAAAAATTACAACTCTGGCACAGGTTATGGAGGAGAAGGGTCATCATGCTGCTCAAGACCAGTTCTCTAGGAGCAGAGCCTGCGGCAGAGATTTAGATGCCCATGATTTGTTGGGGAAGGTGCTCTTGGGAGAAGTGGGTGTCCAAATCAGGCTGAGGCAGGGAAGGGTGAGGTCTCAGCTGGACTGAGTGTCAGCCTGATCCCACGGGGGCTCTGGAGCATGAGTTGCACCAGAGTTTCTCCACCTTAAGGCAAGAGGCTGGTGTCTTGCAGTCTCCTTGATCCCGCACCAGTCAGACATTAACCAGGGTCTGACCTCGGTTGGGTGGGTACGGCCCCTGGACAAGGGGATTCTGTAAGGCCAAGGGCAAATGTTCCAGAGAAGAAGGGCAGCAACTAAGAGAATTAGTACATTGAGTAATGGGGGGCCACTACAGATGCTGAGAGAACATATGATACAATGTCCTTTGTTCAGAACACTTTGGTGGCCTCCCATCTCACTAGGAAAATCTCTCACAAGGATTGTCAAGGCCCATGGGACCTGGTGCCCACTCTGACCTCATCTCCTGGACGTCTTTGGGTCAATACCCATTGTTCAATGTGATACTTATTGTTACTCTAGTTAACCTGGCTCTGGCTGGATTTTTAGTTATCTTTTCTATTGAAAATGCAATGTATATTTTGAGCATGACTTTGCATTTCATCACTGTGTGTCGAGGCCCTCAGTTTGGTGGTCACACATTTTTATTCCAAAGACCTGTAAGTGCCCTAGAATTTTGCTTTAAGTTAAAACTTGACATAATGGTATGGCTTTCCTGGCTCCAGAGAAATCCTTTCTCCTTCACCAAACATGATCAGAATTACTGTCTCCATTTGAAATTGGCCCAGGGTTGAAGAAAGAAAAACAGAAAAATCTTTGAGGTCAAATTTGTGTGTGTGTGTGTGTGTGTGTGTGTGTGTGTGTGTGTGTGTGTGTGTGATCTTAGTTCCCCAACCAGGGATTGAACCCAGGCCCTCAGCAGTGAAAGCGCCGAGTCCATACCACTGGACCACCAGGGAGTTCCCTCGAAATTTGTTTTTAAGTTCACACAAAAAGATGGCGGGATACTGTGGGCTTCCTTACTTGGGCTGTATCCTTATCTGACATTTGCCTTTCTTTCCACAGTTAGGTTTGTCTCTAGATATCTGCTGTCTGGGCTCTTTTCACAACTTTTTTCAGTATTCATACTTTATTATTTGCTTTCTATTAATCTTTTCCTCCTTGCCTTCTTCGCCTTTCTGAGTTCTATTTTCAGTTTCCATAATCAAGGGAGGTTATGGGAATCTGGTTCTTTGTCAAAATAAGATGCTGCCTCCTCACTGTTTCTGTTGTTGGGGTCTGGGTGCAGAGATGCCCTCTCTTGAGGGCACACTGTGATCTTTCCTTTGAGATGTTTTGAATTGTTTTCAGTAACAGCCTGGAGGCTAGGTCTGAAACACTGCCAAGCTCCTGAAGAGGCGATTTTACCTGAAAAAATTTCTCCAATCACAGGAATGCATGTTGCTTATAAGACGTACATCTAAGGACTAATTTAACGCTGGATGTTAGAACACATCAGCAGACGGATGTATTCCACTGTGGGACCCAGTATGAGGGTCTGCTGTGTGCCAGCCAGGGGCCTGGGTGGGGAGACTTTGGCACATAGGTGGAGCTTGGGAAATATATGTAGGATGAATAAAAGTGAACTGGCTGGGTTGGAAAAGACAAGGATAAACACATGATTATAATTACTGTAGTATGCCTCAGTTAACTCATCTATAAACTAGGAGCCAGACCTATCTTCTGAGAGTATTAAATGAAAGGATGGGGCTTCCCCGGTGGCGCAGTGGTTGAGAGTCCGCCTGCCGATGCAGGAGACACGGGTTCGTGCCCCGGTCCGGGAAGATCCCACATGCCGCGGAGCGGCTGGGCCCGTGAGCCATGGCCGCTGAGCCTGCGCGTCCGGAGCCTGTGCTCCGCAACGGGAGAGGCCACAACAGCGAGAGGCCCGCGTACCACAAAAAAAAAACAAAAAAAACAAACAAAAAACTGAAAGGATGCATATCAAGTGCTTAACAGAATGACGAACTTAGTGATGTTATAGAACTATTTAGTAAATGTATATACAGCACAGGGAGAAAGTGATTCTGTAGAGAGTAGTGGGTGGACAAGGGTACCCAAGAAAACTTAATAGGTTGGTCCTGAGAGTTGAACAAGGTTTTGTGGGTCTGTCCCCTCCATTCACGATCTGTGTTGGCAGCAACACCCAAGTCTGTTTTGATAGATAGGTTTGATCCCCTAATATTGCTTGACATTTTTTGGAATGGAATAGTCAGTTTTATTACCAAAGGAAATTACCAAAGGAACCACGTACAGCTGCAGTTAAACGTTATTTACAAACACTCAATGGTCTTTATTGTGTTAAACAACAATAATTGCTAATCATTGTATTCCAGAAGCCCAGGGACTGCCAAGTCTCTTGGGAATGGCACAAAATATTTTCATTAAAAATTTAGTAATTTCAACATCATAAAATATCTACCAGGGGACTTCCCTGGTGGCGCAGCGGTTAACGGTTAACAATCCACCTGCCAATGCAGGGGACACGGGTTCAAGCCCTGGTCCGGGAAGATCCCACATGCCGCGGAGCGCCACAACTACTGAGCCTGCGTTCTAGAGCCCGCAAGCCACAACTACTGAGCCCACGTGCCACAACTACTGAAGCCTGTGTGCCTAGAGCCTGTGCTCTGCAACAAGAGAAGCCACCCAAATGAGAAGCCTGTGCACCACAACAAAGAGTAGCCCCCACTCGCTGCAACTATAGAAAGCCTGCACGCAGCAACAAAGACCCAACGCAGCCATAAATAAATAAATAAATTTATTTAAAAAAAAATCTACCAGGGACATCTAACCAGTAAATATTATTAATCTTAAAAAAAATACTTTAAAGAAGGGGAGGTATCTTTTTAGTATCTGCTCTAGATACTAAATATTTTCAATTTTTCAATAACTTCAATTCCACTTGTTGGTTGCCTGAATCATGATCCTAATTACTAGGTCTTGTTTCCTCTGAAAATGGAATCTTAAAAATACTTTCTATTTTCTGAAGCAAAAATATATCATGGTGTACTGGCAAAAACTCCTCAGGATTATTTACCCGGTAATGTCAAACTCATAGATAAGAAAATATGTCAGCTTCCTTTTCCATAAGTTTGAGCTGTCTAGAATAATATGGAAAAGCATTTATTGTGATGATGAATAGGTAGCAAGTGTTTAACCAAAGATTAGAAATATTTACAACCTAAAGCAATAACAGAAACTTATTTCTTCAGCAATCCGTTTGAAATTTTACTTTCAATGAGGCTTAATCCATAAACAAATACCATTGCTACGTTTAAACCTGAAATACAGGTTTCTGATATTTGAAAAGGTGGGCCTGGATTACATTTTAGTCTTTATGTGATCCAGTTACTTTACTCCTGCCAGTGCCCATGCAGTATATCGGGCACTAAATTAAACATTGTCAGGAAAATGTGAAATAGTCCTGCAAAAGAAGAAAGAAAATCTAAAACAAAACCAAAAGTAATATTGGTTTCCTTGGTCAAAACTGTGTCCTTTGGTATATGCATATATATTTATACCTCTTTGCTGTATAACATGATTTTTAATCCTAAAGTTTGAATAATATGAGTTACTGATTAGAAATATTCTCCATCACAAATTATTCAGTTTATTATGTTAGACTGTTTTGACTCTACATATTTTAGTTCCCAAGGTCTCTCCTGCTATGATCACCATGATGCTTGACCTATTCTAATTATTTATTTATTCAATAAATAGCCGACAGCCTGCTACTGGACCCTGTGGGAGGGCTGAGCCTCTTGGGGTGAGCCATCCAGACTAGACCCTGCCCTCATGGAGGTGACATCCTAGTGGAGGAGACAATTAACAAGTAAACACAGGAATAGATATGTAGATTCATTTGTTACAGATTGTGATAAGGGCTGGGGAAGAAATAATGGAGCTCCAAGATGAACATTAATGAGGACACATTCTCTAGAAAATATTTGAGGACATGAGACTTTATGTCACTTGACTGCCCAATATAAACACCCCATGAGAAATTTAATTTAGAATTAAGTGCCAGGAAATGCTACCTTCTGGTATTGCTATGATGTAAGGCCACATTCTGTGACTAAAGAAATACTGAAAAACTGAAATCTTACTGAAAGCTTTCAGAGTGTCTTGTTATTCATTCTGATTGTTCTAGTCATCATGACCTAATAGATGACAGTCAGAGTGCTAGGTGGTAGACCTTTTCCCATTTCTAAGTAAAGGGCTGCCCTCTAGTGGACTCTGAATAAATGTTAATTGCGGATAATAGGTTACAAAATATAACACCTGCAGCCAAATGGCAAACTCTTGGTCTGTCTAAGCTTCAGTCTCAGCAAGCTTCTGGTGACTTCCAGAGACAAACTCCTATAACCAGTTGTCCTCAGAATATATGTCCCTATTCCCTTGAGGCTTAGGTTTTAGAACCAGATGGAAACTTAGAAAGATCTCTGCTCCAACTTCTCATTTTTAGAGAAGATACTCAGAATTCAGAGAGCAGAATTCAGAGACGTGAAGTGACTTGTTCACTGTCCCATGGTGAATGAAGAGAACTAAACTGTAAACATGGGTTCTCTCTCTATAAATATCTCTCATTTATTTGATCACATTTATTACTAACTATTTTTACTACTTTCCTACATCTCTCCCCTTTGCTCACTTTTCCCTAGCCTCTTTGTTCTCTGTTTCTCCAGAACATCATGCAGGCTTCCCACTCTAGGATCTCTGCACTGGCTGTTCCCTCTGCCTACCACGCTCTTC
>NW_006772145.1:251888-281350 GCF_000442215.2 Lipotes vexillifer
TCAAATGCCACCTTCTCACTCTGACCACCTTATTTAATACGCAGGCTCCCACCACCAGCGCTACAGATCTCCCTTTACGCTGATCAAGTTTTTCTTTTTTCCATAGTAATTATCACCTTCTATCATACAATATAATTTACAAATTCATTATGTAATATAATGAATATAAGTGCCTGAGCGCAGGGATCTTTGTCTCTTTTGCTCACTGACATACTCCATGTGCCTAGGACAGTACATAGTACATAGTACAACAGGGACTCAGTTAATGTGGGTTGGATTAATTAACCTTCCAAAATGAATGTGTTACCTAATGGAAGGGCCACTTGCTCCAGCAGGGAAGTTCAACTCTCTGTGAAGGCTGAGGGAAGTTGAACAAATTTCCTATGCTTCATGAAAGACCAGGCCATTGCTGCCTTAACTCTACCCACCACCCAGTGCCGCCATCACGATTAGCCCAAGAGACCAGTTTCAAGAAGGAGGCTGAAATTAGAACTCCTTATCCACTCTCCTCTAAGAGGCCTCCAGGACCCATCAAGCCCCTTATCGCCCTATACCCTCCTCATTCCCACGAGCCAAGCCTCCTCTGTGGACTTTCTCCCCACGCAGTGCAGTTCAGCCTGTTCTCTGCCTCCACCTCTACCACCCCAGCTCCCCAAACCCTTCTGCTCTCTGGCCCCTGGGGCTCACCACCATCATCAGCAGAGCCCCCCCCCCACCCCCCGCATCCTCAGCCTCTTCTCTGAAAGTTGCCATTGTACTCTTGGTCTGAAGTATGCCTCTCCCCCAAAGACACCAATACCACAAAGCTTTTTCAAATCGTGGCTGTTTCTTCCCTTCCCTGTTGTAATTCTGGGCCTGCTCCAGACCAGAACCTTGGGTGCTTTGAAGCACTTGCCATCTGAATATAATACCCACCACCCATCCTTGTTCCGGCCATCTGTCAACCTTGTAGCCAGTCCCCCTCATTCACAGAACATTTTATTACCTGGACATCCATCTTAGTCTCACTCACTATTCCTGTGACCCCTTCTACTCCTCTTTGGTGACTTCAGCAACCCTGCAGTGACCCATCCAGCATCCTAGTCTCTCAATCCTCTGCCTTCCATTAATCTTTCTATCCATGGCCCTTCTCTAGCCCTTGTCATCCTCAACATTGCCCAGCCTCTGAATTCTTGACCGCAAGCATCCTAGTCTCCAACCACTGCTTTCTGTCTTCTTCTCATGGCTCCTCTTCAATAATTCTTCATCACTGGGATCTAGTGACTTCCACTTTTTTATTGTCAAGGCCCCCTCCTGTCCTGACCTCACCCTTACTTAGCTTGGGCTCCATGAGTTAATCCATTTCTTTGCATTCATCTTCAGTCCTTTTGCCTCTGCTTCTTCAGCCACACTCACCTGGTTAAACTCCAGTCTCCCTCTGAACCTCCCCTTGCACCTGAGCAGCTGAGTGTGGATGGAGAGACATGTACCACTGTGCTGACTGTCATTCCTCCATTATTTCCCTAGTCAGTCTCCACTCTCCAAGATGTCAATTATTCATACCTTGTCCTCACTCCACAACCCTCCTCACTCCTGTCACCTCCTCATTCTCAGTGATTAAACCTTTTCTTTTCTTTTTTGGTCTGATGACAAACAATATTTATTTATTTCGAACTAAGAATAAAGTTACATGTTTTATTAATAGAGGAGTCCCATCCTCCCACGCATGATTGCCTATTAATAATAATGAGCCAGGGGCTTCCCTGGCGGCGCAGTGGTTGAGAGTCCGCCTGCCGATGCAGGGGACACGGGTTCGTGCCCCGGTCCGGGAAGATTCCACATGCCGCGGAGCAGCTGGGCCCGTGAGCCATGGCCGCTGAGCCTGCGCGTCCGGAGCCTGTGCTCCGCAACGGGAGAGGCCACAGCAGTGAGAGGCCCGCGTACCGCAAAAAAATATATAATAATAATAATAATAATAATAATAATAATAATAATAATGAGCCAGTAATTGAAATTTCAACTGGAAGTAAACTGGCCCTAAGAGAAAAGTCAGCCAGCCACCACTCATTTATCCCCTCGTCTACTCAGTGTTTTAACAGAGAAATTAAGGCTTAAGTCACATTAGTCTAATCTTTGCCCCTCTTTGAAGATGAGCAGCTTCCATTTTAAAGAGAGTAGGAGCTACTCTCTAGCCAAAGATAAACCCTGTTAACATTTTGATCTTTATTTTTCCAAGGGTTTTTTTTTAAATTAAATCTTTTCTTAATTCAGTAAGAAAACAGAAACAATTGAAAGCAAATGACTTCATCCTTCCACCACCAAATATGCTCTATCTTCCTTCTAAGAGCAGATGACTAGACATTAAGTGAGGAGAACAGTAAACTATCTGTGGGCAGATGCAATAATCCCAGCATTTCAGGGCACATGAGAGGGGTGGGCACAGCAGGCCTGATCCTTTGGGTTATAAGACTTATTCCACTTAGTGCTAACTCCACTTAGCCTTCAAAGATTGTCAACCTTCCAGTTACTTTCTTTACCATGATTTCAGACATCATTTTGGGTGCTGGGAAAACTGGACAGCTACACATAAAGAAATGAAATTAGAACTTCCTTTAACACCATACACAAAAATAAGCTCAAAATGGATTAAAGACCTAAATGTAAGACCTGATACTATAAAACTCTTAGAAGAAAATATAGGCAGAACACTCTTTGACATAAGTTGCAGCAATATCTTTTTTGATCCATCTCCTAGAGTAATGGAAATAAAAACAAAAATAAACAAATGGGACCTAATTAAACTCAAAAGCTTTTGCCCAGCAAAGGAAACTATAAACAAAACGAAGAGACAACCCACAGAATAGGAGAAAATATTTGCAAACGATGAGACCGACAAGGGATTAATATCCAAAATTTACAAACAGCTCATGCAACTCAATATCAAAAAACACAAACAACCCAATCAAAAAATGAGCAGAAGACCTAAACAGACATTTCTCAAAAGAAGACATACAGATGGCCAAGAGGCACATGAAAAGATGCTCAACACTGCTGATTATTAGAGAAATGCAAATCAAAACTACAATGGGGTGTCACCTCACACCAGTCAGAATGGCCATCATCAGAAAGTATAATAAATGCTGGAAAGGGTGTGGAAAAAAGGGAACTCTCTTACACTGTTGGTGGGAATGTAAATTGGTACAGTCACTATGGAGAACAGTATGGAGGTTCCTTAAAAAACTAAAAATAGAGCTACCATATGATCTAGTAATCCACTTCTGGCCATATATCCAGAGAAAAATATGGTTCAAACGGATACATGCACCCCAATGTTCATTGTAGCACTATTTACAATAGCCAAGACATGGAAGCAACCTAAATGTCCATTGACAGATGAATGGATAAAGAAGATGTGGTACATATATACAATGGAATATTACTCAGCCATTAAAAACAATGAAATAATGCCATTTGCAGCAACATGGATGAACCTAGAGATTATCATACTAAGTGAAGTAAATCAGAGACAAATATCATATGATATCACTTATATGTGGCATCTAAAAAAATGATAACAAATGAACTTATTTATGAAACAGAAACAGACTCACAGACTTAGAAAACCAACTTATAGTTACCAAAGGGGAAAGGTGGGGGGGGGGGGGATAAATTGGGAGTTTGGGATTAACATATACACACTACTATATTTAAAATAGGTAACCAACAAGGACCTACTGTATAGCACGGGGAACTCTGCTCAATATACTGTAACAACCTAAATGGGAAAAGAATTCAAAAAAGAATAGATACATGTATATGTATAACTAAATCACTTTGCTGTACACGTGAAACTAACACAACATTGTTAATCAACTATGCACCAATATAAAATAAAAAGATTTTAAGTAATAATAATAATGCCATCATTTTGAATCATGTGTCTGCCTGCTTTTAATTTGCTTACTAAGTGGACCTAACAAACTTAATAATTGAAAAGATGACTTTGAGTATAACTTAAAGCATAAACACTTCTTTTATAACAGTGTTTATAACTTAAAGTATAAATTTAACTAACTTGACTTCAAGTATAAACAGGTCAAACAAAGTGGAATTTCAGACACAGAACTTAAAAATGCAAAAAGAACTTAGAAGTGTAAACTTATAAATAAATGTATACCACTTGCATACTGCAATCTGAAATATTATCATAAAGACAATTCTGAGTGTTTCCAAGTAAATTGCTGTCGACATTTCACTGTAGAGGTTGTGCCACAAACAGCATCTGCTCTTCCCAGAAAAGCCTCCTTCCTTCCCACGGCATGGCTGACTTGTGTTTTTTTTTGTTTGCTTTTTTGTTTTTGCAGTACGCGGGCCTCTCACTGTTGTGGCCTCTCCCGTTGCGGAGCATAGGCTCCGGACGTGCTGGCTCAGCGGCCATGGCTCACGGGCCTAGCCGCTCCGCGGCATGTGGGATCTTCCCGGACCGGGGCACGAACCCGTGTCCCCTGCATCGGCAGGCGGACTCTCAACCACTGCGCCACAAGGGAAGCCCATGACTTGTGTTTTAAGTTCAAAAGTCAGAGAGTCAAGTAAAAAACCCATACAGACAGCCCCTGGAGTCCCTTCAATCACGCATGAAGCTAGTCTCCAGGCCATGTCACAGGGAGAGTTTCAGTGTATCCTTACACACAGCCTCACCCCGGAGGTACCTGGGGGACTTGAACTTGAAGGTCTGTAAGCTGCTTTCTCTTCCTTCCTTAATTTTTTGTGAAACTTAATTTTGTGAGGTAAAGACCAGATTATAAGCCAAGAAACCTGATGAGACTGTCATAAAGTCTCCCTCGTGTGGCTGGTCGCCCCCATAATATCCCTGGGAAGTCCACAGCTGTGATGATGGGCCTCTTGCAAGGTTTTCCAGATGGACATTATACACGCTTGTTCATTTTTCCTAATGATGCTCTGAAAATAGAAACGGCAGGTTACGTCCTCCTTTCTCCTACCCTGGATCTGGACACCTGGGAAACATTAGAAGCTTCTGCAATTCAGTCATATTTTTCATAAATTTCTTGTAGGAGCATTTCCCAAAGTGTAGCATGTGGACCATGGCTGGTAGACCAGATGAATGTAGGTGGTGCAGGACTAAACATTTTTTATATTACTAGTTATGTTTTTGTTTTAATGTGTATTAGAAGAAAATTTAACAAACATATCTAGTCCAATATTTCATAGATGTAAATGCTTAGAATTAGTCAAAATGATGATATTTAAGATTTTGTAGATGAGATGATTAAAAGAAAAATTTTAAGTTAATAGTAATAACGTTGATATACACTTTTGGCAAAAATTGTGAAAGTGGTTGCCTGTAGGCTCACAATGAGAAAGTGATGGGCAGAGGCCTTCAGACATGGTTTTTTAAATGGTAAAGGATGTGGAAACTTTTGGAGACAGTTCCATAAATAAATAAATAACTTGGCATAAGCCCATATGGAGAGAGATTCTTCTCACTCAAGTTTCTCCCACTGGAAAGTGCAGCTACCAGTGATATTATCCATGCAGAGTGGGGGTTATTTTGCTGTTCTCATTGGGTTTTGTCTCATAAAGAAATGGTAGGAACCACTGAGTTCTTACACTTTCAGAGTCAGAGAATAACCACATAATAACTACAACCAAATTCCTTCAGTCAGTCATTCAACAAACACTGCTGAGCACCTTTGTGTGTCAGGCTCTGGGCCAGGTGCTGGGATTAGAGGAGTGAGAAGGCCAGACATCACAAGGTTTTAAGCCTGGGAGTGACTTATCATATCGGCATTTCTGAAAGATCATCCTGGCTCTCCCTGTGACTGGACAGGCAGCAGAACTGGGATAGACCAGAAAAGAGGTGACTGCAGTAAGACATGGTGGCTTGGACTAGCCAGGGAGCAGTGGTAATGGAGAGAAATGAGCAGATTCAAGAGGTATTTCAGGGTAGATCCAATAGGCCATGGTGACTGATTGGACATCATGGATGAGAGGAAGAGAAGAGTCAGGGAGAATGCTAGGTTTTTGCCCTTGGAAGCCCCATGCAAGGTGATGCCAGGTCTTCAGAGCTCACAGAGAACACACTGCTGGGGGCTCAGTACTACATCCTCTAGGAGGTACTGCAGTTTGTGGCTAGTGTGTCAGTTCCTCCTCAAGGGTACAAGTGGTACCTTATTCTTATGCATGAGGCAAAGTTCATTAAAGGCATTTGATCAATGTTGACAAAAGGACTAGATGAGAACTTGAGGCATGAGAGTGCAAGGGTGGTTGACTTATGGTGTAGAGCAGTCCCCTCTGCCCCATTTTAAACTTCATTTTAAGGGAATGATTTTGAAACTGGACTCCATTATTATCCTACCACTATAAAGACCCACAAGCAAACACAACAGAAACCCCACCCTTCTGCCTCAGGGACATAAGAATATGCTTGGCAACAGGCAGAGCTGAGACCAGGTGAGCAGAAGGATAGAGGGAGATTAAAGCCACTCCAGGCCATATATTAAAGTCAATCAATAGCCATAAACTATTAAAAGAAATATCTAAATCTACA
This sequence comes from Lipotes vexillifer, assembly GCF_000442215.2. Lineage (NCBI taxonomy): Eukaryota > Metazoa > Chordata > Mammalia > Artiodactyla > Lipotidae > Lipotes > Lipotes vexillifer. Next base: position 258,436 of record NW_006772145.1, read on the forward strand.
TGCATATGTATGTTGATAGGTAATTTCTTTCAACAGCACCATGAAACTAAGCTCTAGCATTTACTAGCTGATAAAATGTCACCTCAGTTTTCCAATTAATCCATGTAAGTCATCCAAGTGGCTTACTGACATGAATCTTAACTGATACATAGTTACTTCAGGCAGGTAAACGGCATTTGGAAGCTAAAGAATGTGCAGGAAGAGTAGAATCAGGAAGAGGATGACAAACTGGAACAAGGCAGAGAAGGTGAGAAAGAAACAATGTTGAAGGTAACAGTTGAGAACAACCCATTAGGGTGAAATAAGGCAGCAACCTGTACCAGCATGTCTGTCTTGCTCTGTGTGGGAACTGGTGACCTCTCTCTGAGTGGCAGCCTGTGAGGCATCTTCAAGAACTTTACAGAGAGAGGACATCTCCAGGTGACAGTGGGAGCAGAGAAAGAAAATAGGCTTATGAGTGAGACCCTTTTGGGGGATCCCCAGAGATGATGGGCACACTGAAGACCTGCTTGTATGTGGGTTGAATCTCTTGGCTCAGGAGTTTGCTGATTCAGAACAACTTTAGAGTTGACCAGAGTTAAGAAATTGGTCTGCTTGAGGCATTGGAAATTTAACACACTGACTTACAATGATCGCTGTGGATAAAGCATGGTAGAGTAAAGAGAAGGCAATGGTCTGGCTTTCCTTAGTGCACTTTTCTCCATTCCAACAATTTTTGAAGAGTCTATACTTTTGTGGCTAGCTTTATATACTCTTTCTCCTCACATCTTTTGGCACACCCTGATGTGAATGAAGATGCCCCTCCAACCAGGTGAGGACCGCACTCATTTAGTATCGGGATTATTGTATTCCTATTTCTGTTTCTGAAAAGCTCACACCTCTGGCCACATGGTATAATTCATATTGTTTTTCTGACCTGAAAACTAAGCTTGGAGGGGTGTGTACATGAATAATTTGCCCAGGGCCAGGTAAGTGCTGCACAGCTGATGCAGCCCAAGTCTGACTGTGATGTTTATGAAATTCCTACTATTCCCATCTGCCATCTTTCCTTTTGGACAATTTTTTTTACTATGCAAAACTTCAGACAATTTCAGAGAGTATACAGCTCTTCTAGAGCCCTACTTCTTGAAACCCCTTAGGTGTCCATGAACACGTTTCAATTCAGAGGATGTCAGTGCAGGCATGTCTGGCTCTGAGTTCCTAAACTTTCTGCTGTACCACCCTGATGTCTTCTCTTCCAAACTCTTAAAGTATTATATTTTTTTACTTTTACCTGAGGGTCTTACACTAGTCAAAGGAACCAGCAAAATGTTAGAGACTATATATTTGATAGAACTTCGAGCCACAAAGCAGAAGCCTTGTCAGAAAGAAATCTGCAATGTCCAGGACGGGTTTCCACCCTCCGCCATGATACCGGGACAGGATGAAAGTGGTCTGTGCTATAGGGTCAGAGTTCCACTGCAGGCCATGGAATCTGGCCCACCCTGTGTTGGGCTCATGCCAGGTCATCCACATCCCGCTTCTTCCTAATCCTCCTTGTTTTGGGAGTTCCGTGTTCATCTGCTCCCGTACGTTGCAGGCTCCTGTCTTATTAATCCACCTCTGTGACCCATAGTACCTGACACAGTGCTATGAGAAAGCCAGTATCAAGTCAATATTTGTTCAACGCATGAAATAACACTTGTTTATGTCTCAGAACTCATTTTACCATCAGGTGTTATTTCTATAATTAATTATGTTCATTCTCTGGCTTCATTGGCCAATACACCCTCTCTTTGTTCATGGCTCCAATGTTAAAGCAGATGCATGAAATTAATAAGCTAGAACAATCATGGTTTTCAAAGTGATACAGATGAGAGTATTAAAACATAGAAAATAGGCTTCATAGGCAGGTGATTTGAAACCATGTGATTTGACTTCATGGGCATCAAAATGAAATATTTCGTGATGGGATCATAGCAGTGTGGCTCCTCACAGCTAATGGCCCAGGTTTCAGTATGCCAGTGGTGTTGGACACATGTTGTGTTCATCTGCTCAGTATCTTGACTATATTTTGCAACACAGTATGTGTAACATCGTGTAATACTTTGCAGATCTCCTTTGTAATTGAGTCTATAGCGGCGAAACAGACATTAAACAAAATATACTAAAATATAAATAGAATGCACATATACACATTTATAATTAGAAATTGTGAACTGTTTGTCAAGGGGAAAACTTAAGTGCTATGAGAGAGAATCACAGCGAGACTTAGTTTACTCTGAAGGATGAGGGAAGGCCTTTCATGGTGAAGTGGCAGAGAGTGAATGGACTTGGGCTGAGTGGATATTGGCAAGAGGAGCTTTCAAGAAGAGGGGATGCTATGGAAAAGCCTCAGAAAAGGCAAGAACGTGGCATTTTCAAAGAATAGCAAGAAACTGAAGAGGCGGTGTGGTTAGAGCATCAGGGGAGGGGGTGTGTTTGGAGGCTCACAGGCCATGTGGGCTCCTATTATATCTTGAGAAAAACTGAAATCTGTGAACGTATGTTAAGCAGGTGGGTGACCCAATCAGATTTTCATTTTTTAAAGGTCCTCCTTTGCTGTAGTTTAGAGATGGAGACCCAGGAAGACGAAGAAGTGTCTTCAGTTTAGAAAAAGATGCCATTGCCCTGGTCCCAGGGGAGATGAGAGTGGGTTGGACTGGGGGTGGGGGGGTGGTGACGGCAAAGATGGAGACAAGTAGATGGATGCCAGATATTTTCTATTTAGGATCTAGAAAGTGTAGAACCTGGGTTGACTATGCTACATAAGGAAAGGCGACCTTCTGCACATGCTGGTAAGGTATGTAGGTAACCTAATGTAACTCATTGCCCATGACAGGATGGAGTAGTAGTCAGGGTCCTCCAGAGGAACAGGACCAGTAGGGGTGTGTGTGTGTGTGTGTGTGTGTGTGTGTGTGTGTGTGTGTGTGTGTGTGTGGAGAAAGAGAGATTTTAAGGAAGAGACTCACATAATTGTAGGGGCTTGGTAAATCGAAAATCTGCAGGGTGGGCTGGCAGGCTGGAGACCCAGAGTTGCAGAATTCCCTCTCCTCTGGGGGAGGCCAGTCTTTTTGTTAAAAATCCAACTGATTAACATATACATACTACTATATATAAAACAGATAATCAACAAGGACCTACTGTATAGCACAGGGAACTTTACTCAATACTATGTAATAACCTATATGGGAAAAGAATCTGAAAAATCATAGATAAATGAATACGTATAACTGAATCACTTTGCTGTACACCTGAAACTAACACAACATTGTAAATCAACTATAGTCCAATATAAAATAAAAATTTTTTAAAATCTAACTGGATGAAGCCCACCCACATTACCAAACGTAATCTGCATTAACCAAAGGTTAGTGATTCAGATGTTCTAAAAAATACTTTGACAGCAACATCAAGACATGTTTTTGTTTTTTTGTTTAATGTCTGAAACATTTATATTAACATATTTCCATACAAATAACCCAAAGAAAGTTTAGTATTAGTTTTGTTTGTTTGTTTGTACTGCAGGTTCTTATCAGTCATCAATTTTATACACATCAGTGTATACATGTCAATCCTAATCGCCCAATTCAGCACACCACCATCCCCACTCCACTGCAGTTTTCCCCCCTTGGTGTCCATATGTCTCTTCTCTACATCTGTGTCTCAACTTCTGCCCTGCAAACCGGCTCATCTGTACCATTTTCTAGGTTCCAAATACATGCGTTAATATACGATATTTGTTTTTCTCTTTCTGACTTACTTCACTCTGTATGACAGTCTCTAGATCCATCCACGATCAAGACATGTTTGACCAAATATCTGGGTACCCTGTGACACAGCCAAGCTAACCTCTAACATTAACCATCACACAGATTTTCAAAAATGCCATTTTAGACTTCTCCAGCTCTCCCTGCTCAGTTTAGCCCTCTGGAGGGCCTTCAGGTAGCGTTCTCATGCTCCCTGTTATTTGCCCTCCATGATTCTGTCTCTTTGTATGTCTGAACCACCTTGCATTTAGACCATTATACAGCACCAGGTAGCATCTCCATATATGTTTATTTAATAAAGGACCACATAAATTATGTAGGATTCATTTATAAAAGCAAAAGATAGAAATTTCAACAAGGGAAGAATTTATTCGGTAAAAATTTTAAAGCAATGGATGAATTTAGATGTAGGCTTCAGGACACACATTTTAACATATTATTAAAATAAAAATGTATAACTGAAGCCTCTGAAGGCCATTAACCTAATACTGTCTCTCTTTCCCAAATGGTCTTTCGTGTATTCAACTTTAGACCCTGTTCTCTGGCTTAGCCAGGCTTTAAGTCCCCACTTTGGCCCCAGTTTTCTCTCCAGGTAAACAGGATAGTGTGGTAGGAAGCGGGTGGGGGTGGGGGCAACGGACTGTAACTGTGACTCCAGAATCAAGAGGCGTCTCAGACACAGAGGAGTGTGTGCTGGAAGGCAGAGCTGGGGAGAGAGCTCTTCAGTGATGTTGGTACTTACAGCAGGACCCTGCGGGACACCTGACATCACAGGTCTCCATGTGGATATTCAACCTCAGGAGGCCTGACAGTTCCAAAGCCAGAAAACACACTTATTCCAAGTGTGTTATTATTAAAGGAATGAGAAGTGTACAGAATTTCGGGTTCTCTGTGGTCAGTTTTGCCTCTCGTCTTCTCATTCCCTTGTGTCCAGAGAGGACCAGGCCACCTTAGGGATGCAGACGTGGGAGGATATTTCCGGCAGAGACTCCACTGACTCAGTCTGCTTCCTGAGCGTTTTCTCTCTCCTTGCTTGAAGCTCCTCCTGCCTGCCCTCGCCACAGGGCTGGGGGTGGGATGGCAGGACCCCTTGTTGGGAAAGCCAAGGCAAACGGAAGGGCAGTGGTGGGGCAGAAGTAGCAGCACAGGGGTTCCTTGCTGGAGTGAAGTTTCCAGCAGTGTCGAGAGCTATGTCAGGCAGACAGGGAGCTCAGAGCTGCATAGCCCCAGTGTGGAGCTGGCCAGACCCTGCTGCTACTGAGGGTCTGTCCTAGGCAGGGTCACCACAGAGGAGCGATGGCTTGGCACTTCCTGAGCAGCCCCACTGAGAAGCAATCTGATATGGGCTTCATGGGGATATAGGTCTTCTGGATGGACAGGGCTGTCTCCTGGGATCAGAAATCCCTTAAATCACTGGATATGCCATGTCCTAGAAAAAACATTTCTCAATGGTCCCATTAAATGGTCATACTGATGCTACGAATATCATTACAATGTTTAAAAAAAAACCCAGTGATTTATCACATGCCCATGATGTACAGGTGCTATGAGTGTGTATTTCTAGTCCTTCCAACAATTCTGTGAGGTGAACGTTATTGGCCCCATATTACAGATGAGTAAAACTGAAGTCAGAGAACTGAAATACCAGATCAGGATTCTCTCCCAGGCTTCCCAATGCCAGACCTGGGCTCTTCATGCAGCACTTCCTCAATAAAGATGATTTTTCCTTTTTCCATCCAAGGGAGGATGAACGTAGGAAAAGGAATGCTGTCCTGGGAACTAGGAAGTAAGGACAGCAAAAGAGAGAGTCCTAGGAAGATGGCTAGCCATTCAAGGGCAAGCCAATCAGGGGAGCTACATATCCAGGCAGGGAAAGGCCAGTGGGAATTGGGCAGTACTGGCTGTTTTGAAGCACAGAGCCGGGAGATTTCTGGGAATTCTGCTGGACAGCAAGGCCAAGGAGAAAGAGCAGAGCCAAGACGTGAGGCATTTGGCCACCAGGAACTCATGGAAAGCTGGCCCTGGGAAGTGGCCACCAAGGTGACAGCAGAGATTCCTCTGGCATCCAGGGCCTGGAGGGGAGGAGAAAGGGCAGAGGAACGATGGGCCTCCCCAGAAATTCTAGAAGGAGGGAGTCATAGAGGGGACAAGTAGCAGTGACCAGTTATAGACCTCACAGTCCTGTGAAATGAGGGCTCCTGATAGACAGGCCTCTGTGCTTCCCATGGTTCCAAGAGAAGGACAGAGCAGCCCCTAGTGAGCCAGTGAGCTAGGAGGCATCAGAAGCCCTTGCAAAGAAAGTTGCCCTACAACTGGGTCAGTTTTAGACCATCCTCACACCCAGCCCCACTCTGTGGTGGGTTTAGCGTGTTTCTATATACAATGCTGTGCTTTGCGTTGGTTCACCAGCTCAGTGTGGCAGTTTCAAGCTGACATCCCTCCCCTGGCCCTGCCACCACTTTGGGGATAAATGATATTCGTTATGGACTGCTTGTGTCATCCTGCTTTCTTTTCCATTCCATCTTGCTCAGAACCCTGCCACTCTCTGCCTCATCACTCAGACTCCCCTTCCCATCCTTACTTTGCTCTCACTACTTGACACTTGCCCTGCTCTCCTTTCTCAGAATCAGGTGTATCGGTGTACAAGAGAAAACCCCAAAATAACAATAGATAAACAGTGCTGAAACAGGATAGAATTTATTTCTCTTTCACATAGAAGAAATTCAGGGGGTGGGTTCAGGACTAGTGTGGCAGCTCCCCCACATCATTGAGGACCCAAGAGCCTTTGTTTTTGATCCACACCGATTCCCAAGGTCAAATCATAGATCGGGTTAGCAGCTAGAGCTCATGCCATCATGAACACAGAATGAGATGGGGGAGGAAAAGCAGAAAGACAAAAGGGAGCCCCTTCTGGCAGAGTGAGCTCCCTCTAAGCACCCTATGTAACACACCTCCCTTCCACTTTTATCTCATGGGCCAGAACTTAGTCACATGGCTGCATGTAGCTGCAAGGGATGCTGGGAAGCCTGGTCTTGATTCTGGGAGGCAATGGCTCAGCTCAAACTCAGTGTTCTGTCAATGAGGAAGGAGAGAAGAATGGGTATCTTCCCTCCCCTCCCTCTGTCTTTCCTCCTCTGCAATGGCCAGGCATCAATCATGGATTGGGTTTTCCTTCTGGGTTCAGTGTCCTAGGCTGCCTGAGTATGGAAGAAAATTAACACATGTCTGACCTTAACATAGCACCAAGATCATAGCCAGGCTTTGAGCTTATTCGTCTTCTCACAGGGACAGTGTCACTTCCCACCGTGTTTGCCCAAGCCTCCTGTGTGGACGCAGACACCTGCCTTGTGATTACACCCAGGCGAGGCAAAGCACTGCAGCAGCTGAAGGCGGATGCAGTTTCTGTTCTGAGTTCTTTCCCTTTTTTGCTTAATGGTTTCATGAACCAACCTTTACTGACAGAATCAGAAGCAGGAAAGTAGAAATCCTGGGGCATATGGAAGATAAACAATCCCCACTCCAACTTTAGAAGCTCTTTTAGGCAAAAACAAAAAAACAAAAAAAACAATTAAATACATAAAATGAGAAAGCTCAAAAGCTACAGCCTCAAGACATCCTCATTCAGTGACTTTTAATCTAAGTGAAGGAACCATCTGAAAAATAAAACCTCAGGCCAGTTCCTAGTATATAAAGATATAAAAGCACTTTTTTATTTCCATAAATTTACTTCACATTCAAATGTATAACTATTTACTTATAAATCCCATGAGTTAAATAATGAACCATATTAACGAGCAAAATTATTTGAAATCAGAACTTATAGATGTGGTCTTGTAACAATGTTAATATCCAGTTTACTTTGCATATATTTTTTCATACATATTTCATAATATGATGGGGATCTAGAGACACATGGATTGGTAGTTATACATGGTCACCCTATTTCCAGTTTGTCTCACAACTTTAGTTATGCTCCTCTGTCCAGTGTAAACAGCAGCAGCAGCTTTCTTGTGAATCTGCCCAGCACACAGTGGTCAGTGACCCTGGTCAGCTCAGGTTAACCTACTGCTGGCTTCAAAATATTAAAATATATACATACTGTTGCTGAAAGTGGGGGTTGGCTGCTTACCACTCAAAGGCCAACAAAGAGGCACAGCTGGTGGAAAGAAAAGTTTGCTTTATTTCAGAGTCTGGCAAAGGGGTGGGGGGTGCGGACTCATGTGGCAGCTTATGTCATGGCTACAGTCTGGTCATCGTGTAGTTAACATCTTCCACCTGGTGGAGTTTTCAGTATCTATAAAACAGCTCAAAGGATATGGCTTTGAATATTATCTATAGCCCTTGAGGAGGAAATAAATGTCCTTGACTTTGCTTAATGACAAAACTGTTATCATTGAGTCTTGCTTGACTGCTTTCCTTTGCTTCTGCATTTTATCACTTCTCTGATTAAACTTATTCTTTGGCTAAAGTTTTTCCATAGACAAAAGGCAGGTGGAAAACATGTTGGGGAAGGACCATAGGGTTCCGCTCCATTTCAAACCCACCTTTTCTTTGATATTCCTCAATCTTGAGGAGGGACAGGTACAGAACCAGAAAGGGAGTTTTGGATAGAGACGTTAATCATAAACTTGGCAGGGGACCTTGGTTTTAGTTTCATTTCTCTTCCAATTTTCCCCAAATCTTCCAATTTTCCCCAAATCTTTGCCCCTGTGATTTTCCCCAAATCACAGGGGCAACAGCCGCTGTGGCTACTTCCTGCTGAAGTGGGGCATAGTCCTGCCTAATTTGGGGAATGGACATAGAGTTGTAAATAATCTCGAGTTACAAGGTTAGCATCAATATTTTGTATTGTGAAAACATTTCCTCTCTCTTTGATTACTTTGTCATAGTACTTGGACAAACATTTGAAAATTAGCAGACATATTACAATGAGGATAATAATCAAAATGCATCCTTGTATTATTCTCTGAATGTGTTTTTTTTCCTTAGTGGTTAAAGCAGATGTACAATATATGTTTAATAGGCCACAAACAGGCTGTTTTGGTTAGCCTAAAGTTTAATTTAATCATGTATAAGCCAGGATGACTTCCCCATACCTCAATATGGGAAAATTTCTCCCACCATTTTCCCTTTTTAATAGCAGATTCACTTTGTACAGCAAAGTGAATCAGCTATACATATACGTATATCCCCTCTTTTTTGGATTTCCTTCCCATTTAGGTCACCACAGAGCACTGAATAAGAGTTCCCTGTGCTATACAGTAGGTTCTCATTCTTTATCTATTTTATACAAAGTAGTGTACATATGTCAATGCCAGTCTCCCAATTCATCCCACCCTCCCTTACCCCCTTGGTATCCATACGTTTGTTCTCTATGTCTGTGTCTCTATTTCTGCTTTGCAAATAAGTGATGAACCCAAACATCTTTTGAAGTTCTACTAATTAACCCAAGGCTGAAGTGTCAGGCAGAATGGGCTGTGTTTGCATTTCAGGGACATGATAAGAGTTAACTTCAAGCTTTCTCCTAGGCATATTTTTGTTCTCTCAGGGTCAGAATTCTGAAAACAGTATTTTTATCAAGCTAGCTTTCTCTAACTGCATATGCAAAAAGAACCAGTTTTGGAGTTTCATCTTAACCAATTTTCTCTGAAGAATACTGTTAGCTAACACTGTGTTAAAAAAAAAATCATCTTTCTTTTTCTTAGTCATAGGTTCATAGCTAAAATTTTTCTTACTGAATTGAACCTGAATCTCCCATTTTACAAAAGGCAATGAGAATACCAATCACACAAATGGAATACACATTCACACACCAGAAGACAGAACTGTCACAAATCCTCCAAGACGATAACCGATATGGAGTCCCAAACAAACATTTCCCCAACACAAAGGGTCCTCAACGTCAGACACACGTCAGAACCAATTGGGAAAATGCCCAAATAGCAGCTCGTGCTCACAAATGATCTCAACTCTCAAATGCCCAAATACCACTTCATGCTCAAAAGAGAAGTTTGCCCAGGTGCACACCGGTAAACTTACTCTTGGAGCTCGTCAGCTCTTTCCGATGCATGTTTCTGTTCCACCAAGGAAAAAGCCTATGCTGGCAGTCAGTGCCCAGCGTGGAAGAAACAGGGAGAATCCCCGAAATAAATGGTTTCAGCACCTACTAGGAACATCCCCGCAAGTCCCCTCTCAGGATCAGCTAGCCATAAGCAGGGGGCTCATCACAACCATCCCGGCATGTCGTCATGGCCGGAGGCTCTACTCAGGAAAACGCCGGGGAGCCAGATACCGCGCGAGCATGGCCTCACGTTGGGAGCCAAAATCTGTTACGAAAAGTGGGACTAGGTGCTTGCCACTCAAAAGTCAATAAAGGGCTTCCCTGGTGGCACAGTGGTTAAGAATCCGCCTGCCAATGCAGGGGGCACGGGTTCAAGCCCTGGTCTGGGAAGATTCCACGTGCCATGGAGCAACTAAGCCCGTGCGCCACAACTACTGAGCCTGCGCTCTAGAGCCCGCAAACCACAACTAATGAGCCCACGAGCCACAACTACTGAGATATATGTTTAATAGGCCACAAACAGGCTGTTTTGGTTAGCCTAAAGTTTAATTTAATCATGTATAAGCCAGGATGACTTCCCCATACCTCAATATGGGAAAATTTCTCCCACCATTTTCCCTTTTTAATAGCAGATTCACTTTGTACAGCAAAGTGAATCAGCTATACATATACGTATATCCCCTCTTTTTTGGATTTCCTTCCCATTTAGGTCACCACAGAGCACTGAATAAGAGTTCCCTGTGCTATACAGTAGGTTCTCATTCTTTATCTATTTTATACAAAGTAGTGTACATATGTCAATGCCAGTCTCCCAATTCATCCCACCCTCCCTTACCCCCTTGGTATCCATACGTTTGTTCTCTATGTCTGTGTCTCTATTTCTGCTTTGCAAATAAGTGATGAACCCAAACATCTTTTGAAGTTCTACTAATTAACCCAAGGCTGAAGTGTCAGGCAGAATGGGCTGTGTTTGCATTTCAGGGACATGATAAGAGTTAACTTCAAGCTTTCTCCTAGGCATATTTTTGTTCTCTCAGGGTCAGAATTCTGAAAACAGTATTTTTATCAAGCTAGCTTTCTCTAACTGCATATGCAAAAAGAACCAGTTTTGGAGTTTCATCTTAACCAATTTTCTCTGAAGAATACTGTTAGCTAACACTGTGTTAAAAAAAAAATCATCTTTCTTTTTCTTAGTCATAGGTTCATAGCTAAAATTTTTCTTACTGAATTGAACCTGAATCTCCCATTTTACAAAAGGCAATGAGAATACCAATCACACAAATGGAATACACATTCACACACCAGAAGACAGAACTGTCACAAATCCTCCAAGACGATAACCGATATGGAGTCCCAAACAAACATTTCCCCAACACAAAGGGTCCTCAACGTCAGACACACGTCAGAACCAATTGGGAAAATGCCCAAATAGCAGCTCGTGCTCACAAATGATCTCAACTCTCAAATGCCCAAATACCACTTCATGCTCAAAAGAGAAGTTTGCCCAGGTGCACACCGGTAAACTTACTCTTGGAGCTCGTCAGCTCTTTCCGATGCATGTTTCTGTTCCACCAAGGAAAAAGCCTATGCTGGCAGTCAGTGCCCAGCGTGGAAGAAACAGGGAGAATCCCCGAAATAAATGGTTTCAGCACCTACTAGGAACATCCCCGCAAGTCCCCTCTCAGGATCAGCTAGCCATAAGCAGGGGGCTCATCACAACCATCCCGGCATGTCGTCATGGCCGGAGGCTCTACTCAGGAAAACGCCGGGGAGCCAGATACCGCGCGAGCATGGCCTCACGTTGGGAGCCAAAATCTGTTACGAAAAGTGGGACTAGGTGCTTGCCACTCAAAAGTCAATAAAGGGCTTCCCTGGTGGCACAGTGGTTAAGAATCCGCCTGCCAATGCAGGGGGCACGGGTTCAAGCCCTGGTCTGGGAAGATTCCACGTGCCATGGAGCAACTAAGCCCGTGCGCCACAACTACTGAGCCTGCGCTCTAGAGCCCGCAAACCACAACTAATGAGCCCACGAGCCACAACTACTGAGTCTGCGCTCTAGAGCCCGCAAACCACAACTACTGAGCCCACGAGCCACAACTACTGAAGCCCGTGCGCCTAGAGCCCGAGCTCCGCAACAAGAGAAGCCACTGTGATAAGAAGCCTGCACACCACAATGAAGAGTAGCCCCCACTCGCCGCAACTAGAGAAAGCCCGCACACATCAACACAGACCCAACACAGCCAAAAATAAAATAAATTTAAATAAATTTAAAATAAAAGTCAATAAAGAGGCAGGGTTGGTGGAAAGGAAAGCTTGCTTTATTTTGTATTATTTATTTTGTATCTAGAACATTCTCGGTCAGCCTCTTTTATTCTCAGCCCCCACACCTCCATTCCTCTTGGGCTACTGCTTAAGTGAAATCATTCATAGCTGTTAAATGGAGGGTCTGTTCTGTTTCATGCACTATGGCTAATTTGAGGAGGTGGGAAATATGATTGCCCTCCCTACTTTCCTGAGTTGTGAAGGTAGTGATTGAATAACTGCTTTGTGAAAGCCCAGGAGGGAAAGCAGACCTAGCTGTTTGCAGGTGAGAGGGACGATGCTGGAAGGTAAGTGAGCTGGGATGGTAATCAGCTTCAGCTGGCGATGTCCCTCCCAGACATTTCCCATCTGATCTGATGAGCCTACCACCGTGGAGGTGTGACCCCTCTTGCAGGCTAGATGCCCTTTGGGTTTTCTTTTTCACATGCTCCTGGCCAGCCTGGGCTTGTAATGAAACTCTGATACACTGTGATATTGATGTGAGTCCACAGGGTGAAGGTCCCAGCTTCTCTGGTGACCTGGCCATTCTTCTTTTCAAGGAAAGAATTATAATGCCCCTAGGGTGCCCTCATTTGTATTTTGATACCTCTCTCTGCTCAAGGTCAAGATGGATGTGTGTCTGATTTCACCATCTTCCCTCCAGATCCCAAATATAACTAAACTTCTTCCATAGTCTATTTTAGAAGTGGCAGGTTGTGGGAATTCCTTCGTTTTATGAAACATGGAGATTACTGTCTGTTTCCATTCTTTTTACTTGAACTTCAGTGGATTCCATAGAGGTGATTTACGTAAATGTGCATTCATTTTACCACCTCTTTTTCTGAATTGTGATGGTAAACTCCTTCATAGATTAGAGGTTGAACATGTTAAATATAAACTATGACTCTCTTTAGTGACCCCCAAATTTTTCAGTATCATTATCCTTCTTACATAGTGATGGTAACCAGCAAAAATGTTTCAATATACAGAAAGGTTTTAACCATCCCCACCCTCACCCCCTTGAGCCATCAGGAGCAGAGCCAGCGCCCCTCACCCTCTCCCCAGCATCCATTGTTTATTAAGCTGTCTGAAGAAATTCAGGTTGATGGAGCTCCCATAACTCCTTACAGACAATGCTCATATGAAACATGATGCTCTGGTTTGTGGGGCTAAAGGGACCGTCCAAAGCTCTGGTTTAAAATGGTCTGCTTCCTTTCAGAGCTGGTAATCACATTGTATTTGGTGTGTGTCTATTAACTTCACCATCCAGAGGGAATCTTTAAGTGTTTATTTTCTGTACTGTGATACAGTGAACTCTATTAACCTTGAATGAATTTTGATAACACCATCAGGGGGCAGCAAAATGATTCTGCCTGAAATTACACAGTGAGAGACTGGTATTACCCATGACAGATTAAAAGCAAAACATACTTTTAAATTATTATGACTATTATTATTCCTATCAGTTGGGCTCACCCTCTGGAGCCTTGCTCTTAGCATTTATAACATTACCGGCAGAGTCATTCCGTGATTGATCCACTACCTCACCTCCTGTTCACCCTGCAGTCCACAGCAGTAGCTCCTGCCTCACTCCCCCTACCCCCCTCACAGTGAAATTGCTTTTGTCAGGGCCACCTGTGACCTCCCTGTTGCCAAATCCAGTGGACACTTCTCTGCCTTCATGGCAGACACAGTCAGCCATTCTCTCTCTGAAACATCTTCTTCCTTTGGTGTCTTTCTCAGTCTCTTTGTCTGGCTTCGCCTCTTCAAGTTTCAGCCTGAGTTTAAACATTCGGGGTTTCCCTGGCTTGTTTCTATGCTCTCTTATTTTCCCCTTGCTGCCCTCTCTTCCCCAACCATTCCTTTATTTATAGAGATGTGTCTGAAGATAATTCCCAAACTTAACACAGTTGGCCCAGATCCTTCCTCTGAGATGCACAAACACCTATCAACTGTCCACATGGCAAGTCCCTTTAGATGCCTCGCAGTTTTCAGTAAAACATGCTTCTACTATCGTAGTCTTCCCTTGCTCCATAAACCGCTTCACTCCCCACAAAAGCTGTAAACCTGAGAATGGTTCTTGGTTCATTCTTTCCCTCCGCCCCCATGTCAGATCCTTCAGCAGGTGTGCCATGCATCTGTCCACTCCTCTCCATCTCCCCTGCTCCTACCCTGGTCCAAACCTCAGCCAGCTACTCAGATGAATGCACTGCTCTCCAGGCTTCCACACATGGCCCCCTAGAGGTTGGCCTTAATGTAACGGCAGGTGCTATTACAACGGAAATTGGATCCTGCTCACCGGCCTCAATAATTTCCCACTGAACATAGGATAAGATCCAAACTCCTTTCCAGGGCCTGTGTCTTGTCTTCCCTCCCCTTTCCCCAACATTAAGCTCTTTTCCTCTGCTGTTCTCTCTGCCTCTTATGCTATTTTTTTTTCCTATTGGGCTAGCCCCTTCTCAACCTGTAGTCTCAACTTAAATGTCACCTCCCCAAAGAAGACTTCTGTCACCACCCAGTCTAAAGTAGGTTGCCATGCCATTCTCAGTCTAAGTGCCCTGATTATTCTGTAATAGAATGCCGTATAACTTATAATTGTTTTATATTTTATTTAGTTTGTAATCATTTGAATCCCCACTTTAATACATGTTTCATGAAGAGGAGGGACCATGTCCTGTTTTCTTTTTATCCCTAGCACCTGGAATAGTAGGTACTCAAGTGAGTGTGAACTGAGCGAATAATTGGCAATCTAGACGACAGTGCCTGTGACCATGGAGTGGTGGCTCATAGCTATGGGCTAGAATTACTGTCTCTTTGATAGCAAACAAGTGACATATATGCCATCACTCTCCCTGCTACACCTATGGCAGACACAGCTAACTTATGACACTCTAGCCCCATTGAGCCTGCATGCATTCTCAACACATGGTGAGAATCAGAACTGGCATTGCAGTGGACCCAGAAAGCATGAAATGTTGATAAGCTTCTCACATGTCGGTTGCAGAGTGATGTATCGGGAAGAGGCTAAACCAGATGTTAGATGACATTGCTAAAGACCAGACTAACGGTGTTCAACATCATTACTCATTTGGGAAATGCAAGTCAAAACCACAATGAGATGCCACTTCACACCCACTAACACTCAGTGCTCAAGCAACATATACATATTGAGCCTTTTTGCCCAGATACTATCAAAAAACTTTCTTGACATAGAAACAAGTATGATCAAATGTTATGGGTACTGAGACCACTGGATTTCTTGCTAATCAAAATGAAAAGTACTATTTGCCTATTGTTGATTTGCTCACTTAAAATCTCTGGCAACTCTGTGAAGTAGGAATTACTGTTGCCTCTCAGAAGGCAGAGGCTCAGAAATGTTGGAGGGATCTTTGAGAAGTGACTGAGCTCAGCTCTACACCCCAGCCACTGACTCTAAACCCATCACTCTTAGAAGGCAGAGGCTCAGAAATGTTGGAGGGATCTTTGAGAAGTGACTGAGCTCAGCTCTACACCCCAGCCACTGACTCTAAACCCATCCCTCTTTCCCACATGGCTGACCATTTGGGGGCCTGGTCCTTCCCAGGACATTTCAGTGCAGGTACCTGGTCTTGCATAATTCTTGGTTGATTCTGCAGTTAGCCACTATAGGTTATCCTATACAATTCTTCAGTGACCTCTCCCACGAGGTACTATAGGGCAGTAGAACCTAAGAAGCGAGAGATGGTTCACAAGAAGGGCATTCCATTCCTCCACTGAGCCTGTGATTCAAAACACTCCATTTGCTTAGAACAAACTTTGGAGGAATTGGTACAGTTTTATCATTAGACTCTCAGTGAGTTTTTAAATGCCATTGGCATTTGCAGTCCTGTGTATCAGGAAACAAAACTCATAAAGCTCAAGTGATCTTGTGCATTGAGTTCACAGAGCTTTTTTTGATCCCCAAAGACCTTCCTTCCTGGGTGTTTTATCCTATTTAATTCAGTGTCTTTGAAATATCAGTAGAAGAAGGTCAATTGCTGAGGCTGTTCTTATATTGTTTACAGAGGTCAGAGCCGTTGATAACTTAGCTCACCTTCTATTCTAAATCTGAGGGACTGGATAACAACATCTTCATGTCTTAAGGAAAAAAAACCTCTGTCCTGTTTCCCTGTAAATATTTTGTTCAGCCAAGTATACATATACAATATTTTACCCTGTAGAATTATCCGCTGGCCTGATGTAGTCTCCCCTTCTAATGCTCAAGCAACAAATGAGTATCGGGCACCGCAGTGCAGAGCAGTAGGCCCTGGGCGTATACTGGCAGCCGTGTAAGCCAGCTCAGGGGACCTGAAAGCTAAAGCTGCAAACACTCTTTGAATTTTCATAGAAAGATGTTTATGATGTGTTGTTGTTAAGTGAAAAATTAGATTATAAAGCCATATGTAGATTTCCCATTCTAGTAGCAGGCTGGGATGAGCTAGTGCAACCCTTCTTTGTACTAAAAGCACCTAAAAATACTAATAAAATATAAGGTTTAATATAAGAAAGAGAAAATAGTTGCCAGTCATATATCTGATAAGGGACTTGTATCCAGAATATGATAAAGAACTCTTATAACACAATGATGAAAAAGATAAATATTCTAATTTTAAAATGGGTAAAAGATTTGAATAGACTTTTCTCCAAAGACTACATACAAATGGCTAGTAGGGAAATGCAAATCAAAAGCACAATTAGATACCACCTCAGACCCCCCTAGGATGGCTATAATAAAAAAGGCAGAAAATAACAAGTGCTGGTGAGTATGCAGAAAAATCAGAACCCTCATATGTTGCTGGTGGGATGTAAGATGGAGCAGCGATTTGGAAAACACTCTGGTAGTTTCTTAAAAGTTTAAACATTTAGCATTACCATATGTCCCAGTAATTCCACTCCTGGGATTGAAAAGATATGTCCACACAAAGACTTATACATGAATGTCGATAGCAGCATTATTCAAAATAGCCAAAAAAGTAGAAAGAACCCAGATGTCTATCAGTCGATGAATGGATAAATAAAATACGGTACATCTGTAAATGGACTATTACTTGGCCATAAAAAGGAATGAAATTCTGATACATGCTGTCACATGGATGAACCTTAAACACATATGGTATGATTCCATTTATATTAAATGTCCAGAATAGGCAAATTCAAAGAAATAGAAAGTAGATTTGTGGTTGGTAGAGGGCGGGAGAAGTAATAAGCAAGATGTAACACTCAGAAGCCATAGAAGAAAAGACTGACCGATTTAACTACAGAAAAATTAAATGCTTCTAAATGATGAAAGACACCATAAGCAAAATTGAAAAGACAAGTTCAAGATGAAAGAAAAGATTTGCCACGTACATCATAATTCATCTGGGGTGAACTGCACAATCACAAAATGGATACAGAAAACAAAAATTATTTTCTGTTATTCTTTGTGGGTGTGCATCTTTGAACAGGGAAAAACAACTCAAATTTGCCAAGGTAGAATAACTTGGTTACTTCCGGTCAGTTGCATCCTGGGTAACTCAGTGTGTTTGGGGTAGATCCTTGCCTCTTAGGGTTTCTCCTTTCCTCCTCAGAGCGTAGAGAAAAGCGCATGCAGTGTTGTGTTTTACATTACTATGACCAGTTGTGTGCCCAGAACATCCACGAGCTCTTTGGAAGAAGGGGGTTAACTTTTATCCAACTCTGAGTCACCAGTGTTTAGGATTAGCCCATCACCCAGAGAATCTTTATTGACTACATTGATTTGAAAGCTTTTAAAATCCCTGGTGCTTCAGTTTCCAGGGATACTAAGGGCCAGGATTGCATTTATCATATTCCCAGCAGGGCTGTTGTAAGGATTAATATTTTAACATAAGTGATCTCCTGCTCCTTTAAAAAGACATTAATTAAGCTAAAGGATTTCTTTTTAATGTGCTTAGTTTTATAATAATTTGTATTTAAATCTAGTGTCTGAAATATAAGTAATAAGGTTTTGTGCTTTCTTATAGAAAATATGACATACAGAAGAACACAAAATTAATCCACCATTAGGGTTCCTCTCTGGATATTATGTCAAGCCATTGATATTTCTGTATTTTACAGGAAGATCCTACATGGCAGCTTGCCATATGGGAGGGCCAGGGTGGCGTGCGTTAGGGAGGGAGCCCCCTGACCTGATGTGCTGTTTCTCTTCTCCTCACCCTTTCCCCAACCTGGCTCCCCAGCGAGATGAAGCAGAAGCTGGATGAGGAAGGCAGCAAGTGCAGCATCCTCTCCAAGCACCAGAAGTTCGTGGAGCACTGCTGTATGCGCTGCTGCTCACCCTTCACCTTCCTTGTCAACACCAAGCGCCGGTGTGGGGACTGTAAGTTCAACGTCTGCAAGAGCTGCTGCTCCTACCAGAAGCACGAGAAGGTGTGGATCTGCTGCGTCTGCCAGCAGGCGAGGTGAGTGGCCAAGTGCACCCTTAGGGTCTCAGCTAACTGGAGGCACCATCTTCCTTCAACCAGGTGGGGCCGACAGTGACTGATTGATCGGCATTAATTTTTAAGAAAGGGGAGGTTTACTAAGCAGTCTTCTACATTCAGTGTGTCTGATGCAGATAGAACACACCCAAACTTGTTTAATTAAAGTTAGCAGAAAGAGGATGCTGAGGAGAAGCTGGGAATTTCACTGGTTCAATCTTGTATGATGGCTTGTGGGGACATCGCCAGGAGTCTTGGGATTATTATTGTCTGAAATCAAAGAAGATGCAAAAGTTGAACTCATTTCCTGTTTTTCCATATTATTCAAGTCCATCATAAGAACTTGTCCAGGAAAGAAGTCCATGATTCATGGGGCAGGTTTTGCTTCTTGAAATTTCTCTAAGTCTCCATTTGATAGAGAAGTATGTCTAGGTCAAAGCGCCTCAGATGTATGGCCTGTGGGCTGACAGTCTTTTACATTTTGAAGGATGCCTCAGAAGAGTTTATTTATGTAGTAACAAGCTGTGTAACCTCTCAGCATTGTACAAGACACACTGCCAAATTCATCATGGGAAAGGAATATTTTGGAATATTTAGGAATATTAAGGAATATTTTGACTCAAATCAAATATGGAAAATTTCAGATAAATAACAGCTTTTAAAACCTGCCCAGTTTCTTGAAACCAACAAAAAAATTAGTTTCCAATAGATTGTTTAGACTAAATACCTGGCAAAAGCTGGTGTCTTGCTGGGGGATGGTGTTTGGGGTCACTTTGTGCTGCCTTCCACTTTGACCATCAGCTTCTCTGCTCCTTGTGCAGTCTGAAATTCACCTTGGTTTAGAAGTGATTTACTTTAGGATATTACTCTCTGGGATATTCTTTCAGCGTATTCATATGCGAGCAATTGGATTTTAAAACACTGTGTATGTCAAATTACATGAAGAATACCTGTGTGTGTATTGTGTGAAATCCCAAAAAACTAGTGGATAGCAGCTCTGTGAAGTTGCAGAGATGACCGCTTTTTAGACTCATGTTTCACTCCCCACTGCCTATGACATACTTTTCCTTTCCTATGTAAATTAATCCCATTTTCGGTGCATTGGTTTAATTTCTAGCTGTTTATCCAGTAGCTACCATATGCATATGGTTTTTGAGATACTATGGAGCCATGAATAATTATAATAATAAAAATTCTTGCTCACAGGAAATTAAGGCACTAGGAATACAGGGCAGACATCCATGTGATAATATTAACCAATCGTGTCAGAAGTAAATGACTATATCAAGCACCTGGGCCTGTCTGTGGTGTGGTTCTACAGGAGGGACTCAGATTAGAATGTAGGCTTCCCTGGGGAGGACACAGGTAATGTCAAGTCACTGTAAAAATGGTGGTAGTCCAAAGCTTCAGCTTTCCTCTTTCTCATCACAGTGAAAAAGAGTCTACCTGTCCTAGGGTTCTGGTTGGTTATTTATTATAGTAAAAGCATCTTAAGAATTTTAAATGAAAATTCCCTTGTAATGGTCACTGCTCTAATTATGATCAGATGGTTTGTGCTTCGTCAGTTTGTTTTCTCCATATGTTTTGCATTAAAACATATTTCTGTTGTCAGTGTTAGTTTAAATTTTTTAGCTTTGGGAGATTAACAAACATCAGTGAATTTATTATAGAATGAATGATGGATTACTTATTTTAGAAGTTATATAGCTAATGGGATACTACAGAATCATTCCCTTTGTCATCTTTTTATTATATAAAAATTTATCTTCTTGACCATTTATTGCATAGATTCAGTCAAACATTATAAACAAGGACTCATACTGGTTGTTTAAGATCTTCTGAGGAAACTGAACTCTCTCAGTGAGCCTAGATGCACACGTCAGTCATCATTTGGTGTCAAACTGATCCAGGAATGGCGTTCCTACTTTCCTTGGAAACAAATTGGCTTCTTAGTTCTTTGCTTCATTATAAAAATTGTTCTCTCTGATTTTGTTGTTTTGTGCTATTACCTTTAACACAGACCAGTTTGGGAGATTGTTTTCGGGGAATGAGAGAGAAAAATTATCCCTGGGACTGAAATCCAAACATATCTCCTGATTATGCCTGTGGCATTGGCTTTGGTTTTTCTGAGACAACTTAAGCCTTCATTTCTTTTCACCTGGAGTCGAATATCCTTTACTTTTACCTGATCACTTATTGCTTGGTGTTCCACACAGTCCACATGATTCATAAATTAGGATGCTGCCCTTTTAGTATAAACTCCACAGTATGTTTTAGAGATATCGTAATGGGTTTGCAATATCCCTAAAGAAGATATGATATTAAAAAATTATCACTATGGGATGAGGACATCCACAGGTTAACAAGTATATGGGGAAATGTTGAACCTCAATAGAGAGCAAGGGAATAGAGATTTATGCTTCAAGTAGCTTTTTTTCTCATGGAATTAATGTTTTTTTCCAGCATTCCCTTCAGTGTTGGCAAGGGTAGATTGAAAAAGGCACTCTCATCCATTGCTGGCAAAGTTGAAATGGGCATAACCTTTTACCAACGTGTATCAAGAGCCATTAGAATGTTCAAGTCCTTTTACCCAGTAATTTCATTTTTGAAAACCTACACCTAAAGAGACGATGGAATATTTTTAATACAAAAATAATTCTCAATACAAAAATGAGATATACTGGATTATTTGTAATGTAAAACCCAGAAATAATCTAAATGTCCAACAAGAGAACAGAGGAAGTAAGTTAGGATACATTCAACTTGACAGAATATGATGAGACATTTAAAATAATGTGTATATTGTATTAGCATGGGTAAATTCTTATACTAAAAAGTATGTATGCGATGGTTTCTTTGAAGCGTTTTCACTTTTTTGAACAGAGGGCATTCTTCCTAGGTGTACACTTTGTGGAATATTTATGTGGCAAAGGAGCCTGAATGGCAATGGAATTATTTGTGTTGGCAGCACTGTGTGCCAATTTCATGTAGTTCATTTTGGTTAATGAGCTCTTGAGATTTCTTTACACACCATGATGCAACAAGTCAAAGAAAGTTACTGTGTGCTTGGAAAACTCCCATCTTACCCACGGCTGTTCAGTGAAAAAGCTGTACAGTTGACAAATCTCTTGACTAGGTTGACGAATTTAAGGGAAAAAAATTGAGAAATGTTGGTGGGAAGTTTCATTTGTGTACTGTGAGAGACAGTCTACCCTTCCAAATTTTAGAATAAATCTCATCCTGGGAAACATCAAAGACACACCGAGCAATATTATTCAAACCAACTGGCTTGAAGTCTTCAAAATACTGATGTCATGAAAGAAAAAGAGACTAAGGAAATGTTTAGATTAAAGAAGACTAACAAGAAACGATACCCAAGTGACATGCCTAATCCTTAATCAGCTCTTGAGGTGAGGGGAAATAGCTATGAAGGACATTGGGACAATTGACACCATTTGAATATGGATAATGGTAAAACAGTATTGTATTAATTTTAAATTTCCTGAAATTGATCACTTTACATAGCTCTATAAGAGAGTGTCCTTGTTCCTGGAAATACACACTGACACACATCATGGTAAATTAAATATTTTTCACTTATTTCCTCCATAAATGCTTACTGAGTTCAGCCTACACAGGAGGCCTGTGCTAAAGCAATCAACTCTTCACTGCCCATCACTGATTTTCTGGAGAACTGTTTGTTCACATGTTCACTTGCGATGTTTATCGTATAATTTTTTGGTACGAGTTCTTGGTGTGCCTTATGTTTCTAATGTTCCTTTTCTCCTTTCTTCCTAAAGCCTCCTTGCATACATTTCAGGACAGTTACTATGGGGAAGGGGCCAGCCTGAAATTTTGATCTTTTTTTTTTATTCTTTTAAAAATTTTTTTATTCTTTTTTTTTTTTTTTTTTTTAATTCTTCTCTTTTTTTTTGGCCGCACCTAGCAGTTTGCAGGATCTCAGTGCCCCAACCAGGAACCGAACTCCAGCCACGGCAGTGAAAGTGCTAAAGCCTAGCCAGAAATTTTGATCTTTTTGAAATTTCTCTGATAAGCAAAGGCACTGGTTCTCTCCTTTAGCAAGGGCCCAGGCCTACGTTAATGGCCAAGGTTAAAGAGTCAAACAGATTTCAGTACTGCTCACGGCAGCTTCCACGGTAACTGCAGATGAGACTGTGCGTGAGCAGCTGTGAGTGGAGTGCTCTGCTGGAGACTCCGAAGTCCCCGTGGGGGCCCCGTGGTTAGAGCAACAGCAGGACAGGTGTCCCAGAGGAAGGGACGCCTGAGTTGGGCTTTCATGAGGTAGG
>NW_006772145.1:281543-310907 GCF_000442215.2 Lipotes vexillifer
GGGGAGGACAGGAGGCAAAGGCAGGCTGGACAAAGAAAGGCGGAGCAATGGGCAGACTGGAAAGCTCGGGCAAGGTAGGGCTGAATCTAGGCTGTGGGCGGCAGAGAGTAGATTTCCAGAAAAGAATGCTAATTAGATGCCAACACTCTCCACTTTATGGTCCTGCAAGGTGGATGGCACGCCCTGTTATAGTTGTAGACGCTGAGCTCACTGAGGCATGTTACTGTTCCAAGTAAGGGTGGGAGCAGGATCCAAACTCAAATGTTTGCCTCCAGACTCCAGGGTGTGCATTCTCAATGGGACTATATGCCCCCCCCAACCAGACCAAACCTGGTCTTTGGAGGGAAGAGGGAATCTTGCTCTTTTTATGCATAAAGCACAGGTGTACATACAGTACATACACAAGCCTAGGATAAGCCTTGTGGTTAAAAATTAGAAGTTCCCTCAGAAAGGTCCACAGAACATCAATTTAAGAAATGAAAAGAAGGATTTGATATCCCAGTATAAGAGGGGGATAGCCAGCAAAGAACATCCATTTCACTTTATAAAAACCTTACAAGATGTAAATCCTTAGAAAGGTCCTAGAGAAATAAACCTTAATTTGGAAAGGCAGTATTCAGCATGAAGACAAATAAGTTTAGCAGGAACTATTATAGAAGATGATGCTGTATCCATTTCTTTCTCTCTTTTTTTTTTTTTTTTTTCCTGTATTCATTTCTTAAGACTACAAACAGCTCTTAAAATCAAGACCAAAATCTACTCCTGCTGGGCTTCCCTGGTGGCACAGTGGTCGAGAATCTCCCTGCTAATGCAGGGGACATGGGTTCGAGCCCTGGTCTGGGAGGATCCCACATGCCGCGGAGCAACTGGGCCCGTGAGCCACAAGTACTGAGCCTGCGCGTCTGGAGCCTGTGCTCCCCAACAAGAGAGGCGGCGACAGTGCGAGGCCCGCGCACCGCGATGAAGAGTAGCCCCCACTTGCCACAACTAGAGAAAGCCCTTGCACAGAAACGAAGACCCAACACAGCAAAAATAAATAAATAAATTTTTTAAAAAAAGAATAAGGTCTTAAAAACAAAAAAAGTCTACTGCTGCTAAATTTCTTGAGTTCTCATTTGAGAGCAGGAACAAGTGGCCTAAAGAAGGCAAACTGACTCAGCATCACCTGATGGGAGGACCAACGCATTTACCATATAAATGGGCTACTTCAGCCTGGGCTGTGTAAGCTGTACTGTCATAAGTATTCCTAGGAATCCCGCCTGAGGTGTGAATTGCTCTCAGAATCACCACAAAGGCATCAGAGAATATTATGGCCTCTGCAATTCAAAGGCAGCCCTGTCAGGGGAGTATTTATGAATTTGTTGGTAAGGAAAGAACTGAAAAGGCTTACAGTCTACATTAGTATAAGTGAAGATATGAGATAATTAAGAAAAGAGTATTTCATTTTTTTCTAAATAATTGACCCAGGGACCCCCAACTCCCCAGTCAAGTAGCTTCCAGAGCCTCATTCAAATTAAACCACACGATGACATCCGCATTTTCTGGGACTGTGTGTCCTTCAGATGATTTGTTTAACCTCTAAAATGAGACTCTTCAAGAGACATCTAGGAATGGCCTTGTAAACTCAGGAAGTGTAATGAATTCCAAATAAGCTGAATAACTTTGTCAGCTGTGCCTTTCAGGTACAATCATAAAGCACTAAAATTTTTTTATTGCTTCTAATCAATTTAGCTTATATCTCTAACTTTTGGGAAAATAATACACCATTCAGTAGGCAGGCTATGTCATGTCACTATGTGTTATCAAATAGAATGAAAAAGAAGAAACTATCAATACACGCAATGCTATGGATGAACACCATGGATGTTAAGCCAAAGAAGACAGATACAGATGGCACATACTGTATGATTCCATTGATGTAGAGTTCTGCAATGGTCAAACTGATTTATGATGAGAGAAACCAGAATAGTGATGGCCCTTGGGAGTAAAAGGGGCTACTGAATGGGAGGGGACCCGGCAAGCCTCCTGGAGTGATTAGAATGTTCTATACATTGACTTAAGTGGTGGTCTTACGTGTGTGCACATATGTAAACGTTCACTGTGACACTTAAAATTAGTGCACTTTACTACAGGTAAGCAATACTGCCATAAAATAATTTTTAAAAATTTACTGGCACATTTACACTGGCTCTGCCACTTAACAGCTATGTGGCTACTGGCCAGTTGCTGAGCATCTTTGAGCATCATTTTCCTCATCTGAAAAATGGGAATTCATGACACTGGGCTTAGAAGGTTGCTAAAGGACTAGAGAAGGATGATTTGTGCCCACCATGGTGTCTGTCCCATGGTTAGAAGGCTCTGGTGATAAGAACTTTAATTTCTTTTACTATAACGACGTGTGGCCCACAGCCCCTGGCTCTGATGGCTCCAGCTCCGATGGCACAGCTGGGAAGCCATGCCGAGTCCCTGCAGGTATGCCAGAGGATGGCACCTCCTGTGACAAGGACATCATTTCTAATCACACTCATAAAAGTATTCCAGCTACACTTTTTATTGCAGTAGAGGACTTTTTTAAGCATGAGGGGAGAAAATTAGAAGCTGCTGGATAAGGCCTGTGGGTTGTACTCCAGGGAAATAAAAACCAAATAAATTCACTGGCTGATTTTGAGGAGAAAAGGTCATTCTCTGAGAATAATGCCAGAATATGTCCTTGAAGCCCTGAAAACTAAACACACAGCTTGGAAAACCAAAATAAACACACAACTTGGAAAGCCAAAGACATTCAGATCCATAGCAAGATATATAATAATTAAACTTTTAAAAACTAAAGAAAAAATTAAAAATCTTGAAAGCAGCCAGAAATAATATATTTCTTATAAGGGAAGATCAATTCAGGTGACGACAGATTTCTCAACTGAAACTATGGAGGTCAGAAAACTTAAAACTAAAAATAAAAAGGGTGCAATCAAAGCAGGATGTCCACAACGACCCAGGAGGAATGGATTATGGTTCCCTAGTGAGCTGAAAAGCAAGTTAAACAGCTTGCTTTTCACTGCGTGGAGGCTGCCTTTGGAGGGATGAGACCTTTGTGGCCGTGGGGATTTCACGCCTTGGGCAGGCCCTCCCCAGCACAGGAGCAGGCTATAGCTCAACCCATAGCAGGGTCCTGCTTGCTAGGGGCTGGGACGGGAGAATGAGTTGCAGGGCCCCTCCAGAGGGTCACCAGGAGGTCCTGCTGCTTTGTGGGCCAGGGGCTGGGAGATGGCAGTGGGAATTGGCTCCCCTGGCCATCCAGAGGCCTGTCCCCTGGTTTATACTCAGGACCTCTGGTGTTGTGGAAAGAATGCCAGCCCCTGCTATCATACACACCTGGCTGAAACCCTGGCCTGGCCCCATACTAGCTCTCTGTTCCCAAGTCTACTGTCCATCAAATAGAGCTTTTGCTGGTTTAGGGTAGTGCTGGGAGTAATTACTGAGGCAGCCCTGTGCCTACTGCAGTGGACCTCCAGTGACTGTTCTCAAGGCCAGGTTCAGAGAAGTGATGTGGACAGTTGTGGCCTCTGGGAGCCTCAATCCAGAAGGAAGAGTGTAGCAGCAAGGGAATCTCATGGTGGGCACTGAGGCCGGTTGGCATTCAGGGCTCTAGGGTGGGACAACGGGGGCCAGCCCACACCCTGAGTCCAGGATGAAAACTGGGGGCTGTTAGGGAATTCAGAAGGTGCCACAAAGCATAATCAACGAACTCCCCTCATACCACTGCTACATGGATGAAAACAGGAACACAGCGACTCGTGCTGGACATGCACAGACATGACCATGGGGAGAAAGTCCACAGGAGGGTAGCAGGGCAAGTGACCCAGTGTGGCTGCGACAGAGGGGTGACGTGGCTGAGTTGGTTTGGGTTCTGATGCTGGCCCTGCCCACCTGTGGGCAAGGATCCAAAGCCTCGCTTTCCTCCTGGGCCAGATGAGTGTAACACAGTGCCAGCCTCACAGTGTTGTGGACAAGACTCAGTGAAAGGTGTCTGCCAGGGCTCAGCCCAGCAGCCGGCCCGTAATAAGTACCAATAGATGTTAGCTATTATTATGGTTGTTATTGTTGCCATCACTGGGGAGTAAGCCAGATAAGTAGATCATAGAACTGAGAGTACAAACTGAAACATCTGCTTCAAGAAGGGAGGGTGTCGTGACACGCTAGATTTTCGTTCTGTTGCAGAGAACATTTGTCCAGCGTGAATGTGTCAGGTTAAAAGGATGAGGTGAGAAAGCTGGCCTGGAGTCAGTGGTGTCCTGGTGAATTTTTGACAACCGGCTCTCCATGGATAAAGAAGGCTTGATTTGTAGTATTTGCCAATTTCCATAGTGTAAATATTCCCACCATATACGTTTTCGAGCTATCGACATATTATCACTGAGTTGGCGAGAGGTGCTCACAGTCAGCTCCCCGCGGCTGGAACAAGCCTGCCCAGCATAGCAGTGGCTTGAGTGGAAAAGGGTGTCTCCAAGAACAACAGGAAGAGGTCCCTGCCCTGCAAGAGCTCAGAGTCTAATACGGAAGACAGGAAAGTCCCAACCATACAGAGATGGTATAAGTGCTGGGAGAGCACCGAGAGGCAGTGCAAGGCCCTGAGGGGTGAGCCAGCAGACCTGAAAGCATCCTGTGTCTGAGAGCATCTTAATGCCTAACACTCAGGTCTAGGTCATTAAGAAGGATGCAACCAGACCTTATTAAATTGAAGAAGCATTTTTTGGTTGCATTATGTTGTTTTAACCTCTCAGCCACCCATGAGATACGTGGAGCCAATATGCCAATTTTGTAGCTGAAAAAAACTGATGTTTGCAGAAGTTGTTACAACGTTGTCCTTTTTCATTGGGAGCCCTCAAAAGCCATCTCTGAGCTTAGTAGCTTTCCATGCAGGTTCTTAAAGACTCGGAGATGCTCCTGGGCCTGAGACTGAGGTGTATTCATGTAGCAGGAAAATTTTGGTCCTAGATAATTTGGAGTATGCCACAATGCTAGAAGTGGCCATTAGATTTGTCTGCAGCTCAAAAAAATCAACCCTAACAAGGGCCCAAAACAAATAAACAAAGCTAAAAGGGGACATGAAAGTTAGAAGTTTTATGAGAATCTCAGGAATGTCATCATCATCATAAAGCTTTTATACATTAGTTCCAAAGAACATGCTCCTCTTTGTTTCTGTGCTTATTGTATTACAAGGGCCTTGGCAATGTTTATGCAGAATTGTATTTGCTTCGCTAAAAACCACTTTCTGTCAATTTCTGTTTTCTTCTCTAAAATTATATATAGGATCTTCAGGCCAAGGTGTATGTGGATGTGTGAGAGCCTGTGAGTCTGTTTCAATGGGACAAGGTCAAGGAAAGTCACTTCTGAGGCCATGTGCACCTCTAATAATAATGTAAAAGTGCTTCTCTCCATCCTTTGATTTTTGACCTTGGGACAATCTCTTTCTCAAGGGTTTACTAATAAGTGCCTCATGTGGTGTTACTGGATGCTGAAAAACACACCATGAATACTTGTTGCATTCAAAATTTCAACAAGAAAAATCAATATACTCAGCTTTATTTCTAATCAGACTGTTTTCTTGCTTGGTAAGCTTTGAGAACTTGTGCCAAATCCCTGACCTTTCTGGGCCCCTCCTGAGAGATTGACAGTTGACAGTGATTAGGGACCCCTGTGACACATTCCTCAGAGAGCCTAGGGGCTAGCCAGTGAGGAGCTGGCCCAATGCTCAGTGCTGAAATTTGCTGATGTCGTGAAGGGCGGTGATTGTGTTCAGACAGCATCGTGATCTTGGCCTTAGAGGGCAGTGTAACTCCCTAAGATGGTTGGGAAAAAGAGGAATCTGCCTTTGCATATGACCTCTCCCCACCTGGTGTGGGGCATGAGGCTGAAGGTGGTGGAGAGAGCCCGCTCTCCTTGTAGACCAGCCAGAATTGTCCTGTCACCATTTCTGCTGAAGGTTGGTTTCCGGTCTCCAAGAGCAAGTCACCTATAAGTATTACAGGATAAGGTTTCAAGTTTAGGAAATGAAAACCTAACTCAGCTGACCAGCTTCATTCATTTTTAACTCATCATCTGTCAAACCTGCTGGCTTATGCACTTCCCTGCCTAGAGCCATTTCAGAAATGTCCTTCAGAAATAAAAGGCCACAAGGTGACACCTTATGTGGCACAGGTACCTATGACTTTCATTTCTCAGTGGCAGTGTGCCACCTCCATTGGTGTAGGCTTCCTGTCTGATGTCTGTGGAGGACGTGCCGTGCTGAGTTGCATTCTAGCGTGGTGGGTCTGCGGAGGCTTAAGTAGGTGCCACATAAATGCTCAGACACTCGGGTGGAGCAGAGGTGAGCCTTCAGGAAGCAGTGAAGAGGATTCATCTTCTTCCTTTCGGCTGTGGTTTCCCAGGCATGAACTTCAGGTAAGCTAGTGTGCTCCCAAGTAAGCTGGTACACACTGCACCTCCCCCAGGGAACGGGTGGTTCTTAGTAGGAGCTGATCCAGCCAAAGTTTCCCTCTGTGTTCACCTCTCCTTTGTGGCTCTGGAGCCTTCATCCAAGTCTTGGTGAGGCCTTCTGGCCTGGTCTCCCCAGGATCTCCCCAACTGGGCCACTGAAGGGGGCCGCCACCAGCGGAGAGACCAGGTTAGAGGAGGGTCTGGCTGTTAGGGTGAGACCCCAGAGTTTAGGCTTCCTGATCCAGATGCTCCATCCTCGTGAAACCTTTCCTTCTGGTGCCAGCCACTTTTTAAAATTAAAGAATATAGTGTTTCTCTGCACCCGTGGTTTTAATGGCCATGTGACAAATCAAGGACAACCCAGACCTCCCCATGTTTGATTTAAATCACTAGGAGCATATTTTAGCAGACAATCACTAAATATATTCTTAGTGAGCTTGTATTTTCTCTAAAATAGACAAGGATGGTTTAATGAGTATTAGCATCATGGCATGGGGCATTTTGCTTGTCACTTCTAATTCTCACATCTAATAACATGCTTGATCTACAAATTAGACTGCAGGATTCTTAGCGGCATCCAGGACTGAGTAGAGGAAGGGGAGTTTAAACAAGATAAAGGCTCTGTGTTGATTGTTTCTCCTCTTCCCAGAACCTCCCAAAAGGAAGATTTCATGCTAACATTGGCCAGGGAAGTCTGCACCTTCCACTCTCACCCTGGTAATGGTGCCAAGGATTGAACTTGCCTGGAAAGAGATGGCATTGCAAACAGACACATTAAGATGCATTTCAGAAGCTATAAAAGGCTCATCTGAGGCTCTGTAAGCCTTGCAGTAGACTCTGTTCTTGCTGCGTCTTTTGTGCCCTGTGTGTTTAGATTCCCATTCCCCCGACCTGCTTGTCTGTGCTCTTCTGAGGACGTGGCTATTACCACTGTGAGACTGCAAAGGGGGGTTTTGAAACTGCCACTAACTCTTTTGTTGTTGTTGTTTATTTATTTATTTATTTATTTATTTATTTATATTGAACTATAATTGATTTACAATATTGTGTTAGTTTCAGGTGTACAGCAAAGTGATTCAGTTATACATATTTTTTCCAGATTCTTTCCCATTATAGGTTATTACAAGATACTGAATATAGTTACCTGTGCTATACATTAAGTCCTTGTTGTTTGTCTATTTTGTATATAGTGTGTATATCTACTAATCCCAAACTCCTATTTTATCCTTCCCCCCTCTTTCCCCTTTGGTAACCATAAATTTGTTTTCTATGTCTGCGAATCTGTTTCTGTATTATAAATAAGTTCATTTGTATCAGATTTTAGATTCCACATATAAGTGATATATGATATTTGTCTTTGTCTGACTTACTTCACTTAGTATGATAATCCCTAGGTCCATCCCATCCATGTTGCTGCAAATGGAAACTGCCACTAACTCTCTTTTCTTTTGGCTGCACCATGCAGCTTGCAGGATCTTAGTTCCCTGACCAGGGATTGAAGCCTGACTCTCAGTAGTGAAAGCACCAAGTCCTAACCACTGGACCGCCAGGGAAGTCGCTGCCACTAACTCTTGATTCAGAGATCCTGCCTGGGGTCTTTGCTACCTGTCCATGGTCAGTACCCCAAAGCCCCCAAAGATGTCCTCCCCTCCTAGATGCTCTGTACCCCTCCTGGGCTCTCTCTCTTTTTCCCCTTGATCACAGCCAGCTGCCAGGAAAGGCTGTGAAAGGCATTCACCATGTGCCATATGGGGTGGGCATATCTCCCCAAACCCCTCTCCCAGTGGAATTTTATTTACACAGGCAAGTCCTTATGGCCACTCAGGGTATTCTACTCTGGGATGCTTTCAGCGGTGCCTGGGGCTGCCTTGGGGCTGTCTTGTCACATGTGGCCCACACTAGTCATCCAGAACCGCAAGAAGGACTGGAAAAGTGAAGTGAAAGTCACGGTCTGCTTCCTGAGAGGGAGGCGTGTTGTCTGTGTTAACTCCCCAAATCCCCAGAAAGCCTGCAAGGCAGGAATTAGCCTCGATTTACAGGGTAAGAGATGGGCTCAGAGACCTGCTCAAAGTCATGTGGCTGACAAGGCACTGAGCCTGGACTGGGAACCCAGCTTATTTGATTTTGAAATCCAGCATCTTTCCACTGTCCCATTCCGCTTACTTGGGAGCAGAGGCCACCACCGCCAGCTCCCAGAGGCAACACTGTCTCAGATGCTCCCCACCCCCCGGAAGTTTAGTCTGCTAGTGGGCTTCATGTCTCAGGAGGTCCAGGACCCTTGGTGCATCACAGCTTTGTAGTTAGTGACCACGCCCACTCCTGGAATGGAGGCCTGGGCCTGGTCCCTCTGGCCCTCTGAGAGGACAGTGGAAGCAAGTCTGTAGCTCCCCACCAGCAGCTCCTGCCCAGCATGGGGATAACCCTGCACCATCACCGCTGCTGCTGCTGCCCTTGTTCACGGCATTGCCCCAACAGAGGTGAGATGCCCTGCTTATCACAGTTTGCTTCTCTCTTAATTTCTATTCTCAACTTGGCCATAACAGCATCGCAGCTGAACGCAAAACCAGTGACAACAATTTGCTTCAAACTCTTAATTATCCAGAGGCAACCCATCCATGTTTTCTTTGGCTCTTAAAATAAAGACAAAACTCAACATCCCACAAAGGCCCACAGGGTTGGTCCCACCTGCTCTCCCACCTCCCACCTTCCTTTCCCCCCCGCCTTCATAATGGGGGTCTCTCTCCACCTGGAATCCTGCCCCCTCCCCTCCCTCTTCACACGTTCAAATCTTATTCTGCTTCCAGACCTCCCCTCCATGGTCACAGATTGTCATCAAGCAAGTTTGTGTTTGTTGATACTCCTCTCCCACCCCTGTCCCTCCCTGTCCCACTCACTCATGATCCAGGCTCTTGTTCTGATGCTTACCCCACTGGAGTATAAGCTCCCTCTCTGTTTTGCATACCATATTGTTCACAGTTCCTGGCACATAACAGGTGCTCAGCAAATAAGTCTCGAGTGGCTGATTAAATGTTTAATTCTTACAACAAAACTATGAGATAAGACTCCCCCTTTTGCAGGTGAATAAATGAAGACTCGGTGAGGTTGTGTTGGCATCAAAGGCTTGGTCCTTCTGTCTCTAAAGCTGGTGTTTGTTACCCAGTGACAACCCTGTGTCCTCACTTCTCCGTCCCCCACTGGCCTTCCCGTCTGGGCTCTGGATTAAGACTGTCAGCTCCTCTCCTCTGTAGCACATGGGCATCTGTCACTGGGGTGTTGGCTCCTCATTCAGATATCTGCCTTCCCTGGTGACTGGGAGCCCCCCAGGGACAGAAGCCTTGTGTTTAATCACCTCCTCCCCCAGCACCTGTCACTGTACCTGCCCAGTACATTGTTGGTTCTCAGTAGGGGTTTGGGAATCCCATTCACCACTGTTTCAGCCAGGCTTTCATGGATCACCAGGGATAGAAAACCCAACCCAATTTGACTTAAAGAAAAGGGAACCTATTAGCTATGTAATCAAAAATGTTCAAGAGTAGTGTGGCTTCAGGTACTGCTGGATCCAGAGTTTAAACTGTACCTTCAGGACTCAGTTTCTTTCCTTTCCATTGCTTTCTGCTGGTGGGCTGCAGTTCCAAACTTCTCACAATAGCAGGATGCCGGCCAGAACTCTAACCTCTCCCTTCTCTCAACCACACATCCTTAAAAACCACCCCACTTGCAAGGGTTGAACAGAGTTCTAGGCATGGCTCGCACTGGTGTGATTTGGGTTCATCTGTCCGTCCCCGATCTAATCACTGTGGCTGGGAGGAGGGGAAGACACCTGATTAGAGCCAGACCCACTCTTGGAGCCTGGGAGTGGGGAGAGGTGTTTCCCCCAATATTTGGGGTACTGTTTTGTCAGGAAGAGGATGAATGGGTGCCAGACTCTGAAAGGAAGATTTCCACTACAAGCTCCTTTTACAGTTTCCCAAACTGACCTCACACCTCCTCCAAACTGGAGTGGTCCAGCGCTGTCACCGTCCCTCACAAGGATAGAGCCTGATTCCTCCTCCCTCACACCCCTTCTGGGATGACTTCCTCAGGCCTGGAGCTGTAAACAGACCCTGGCATCCTCCCTCCCTGAGCAGGGAGGGTGAGTCAGCTTCCAGCTGCTGCCCACACAAGCTGTGCTGCTCTGAGGAACCCCAGCTCCCAAGTGGGGATCGTTTCCTCCAGCACAGAGCCAGGCTTTCAGATACGCAGAGCCAGAAATCAGGTCCTGACCAGAGGGGCAGGACCTTGTGGGGCCTCCTGATCCTGCATCCTCAGACTGAGAGAATCCAGCCTTGCTTTAGAGCCAGTGAGAGGAGAGAATTCCCCAAAGCCCCTGGCAGAGCTTCTCCAGGAAGCTTGGGGAGGCTATTGAGAATTGTGTAGGCAGGGGCTGTGTGTACAGTCCAGCCACTGGTCACAGCTGCCACACACACACACACACACACACACACACACACACACACACACACACACACACACACACACACACACACACACACACCCCACATAGCCTCTCTGCCTCCCTCTCTTACTTGCTCTCTCCCTCTCCCTGTGCCCTTTTCCCCTCACACACTCACAATATGCTCTTGAATTCTCCACAGCCCCTCCTTCCCTTTCCCCCGCCCTCTTCTCTCCCCACCTTCCTTCTCTCACACACAGAAGCATAGACGCGATATCCACAGTGTCTCTCTCTGGTTCTCTCACACGTACACTCTCGCCCGTTTCTCTCACACACATAGAGGCTGTACAACACAACACTTCACCCCTCTCCCTCTTCCCCAGTCCTCCAACACACACACACACACACACACACACACACACACACACACACACACACTCCCACCCTGGACAACATCTGTGACCACTGACCCTTCAAAGGCTGGCCTCCACAGGTTATCTGGGGTCATTCCACCTCTGGATGCGCCCCAGATGGCAGTCAATCCCTAAACGTATGTTCCAACTTTGAAGGTTGGGTTCATGGAGTGCCTCAGGTAAGAAAACTGATGTCAGAGAAGGGAAGTGATCTGAGCCTAGTGACACAGCCACTGTGTGACAGAGGTGGGCAGGGAACCCAGCTCTCTGGAGCTCTAGGCTAGTATCTTTCCATGTCTCTCCTCTGACAATAAAGTGCATCTCCCAGGACTGAATCCTCACTGTGGAATAAGGGAGGCCCTGTGAGGATGAAATCACATCGAGCACATGACAAAGGCAGCAGGATAAACTAATGGGGGGATCTCTGCAAATGACTTTGAGTACATAAGTTCCACTCCCCTCCAACAAAACCCTCATCTAAGTGACTGAAGAAATCAAAGATTGTTTTTAATGGGTCTGTGTCAGCTCTGGCAACAGGGGTGGCCATCCGAGTACAAAATTTCTACATGATTTCATGCCAAGGACTGAACAGAGGGGTGTCCGGACCAGCCTCAGGTGAGCTGCTAGGAGGGCATCCTGGGAAATGGGGTTCGGCCCAGCAGATTCTCCCAGAGCCCCCATCTCAGAGCAGTAGGGCTGAGAGCATAGGGCAAAAGACATCAACATCTTCGAAAGGATAAAAGCTTTCTTTGCCAGGCAAAATGAAAACTGTAAGAAAAATGTGGGCACTCTGAGAGGCAGCATCTGTGCTGCTTGGCAAGGCCCCCAGTGTACTGTGTGGGTGAAGCAAAGCACCCCAGCCATCGTCCTAACTCCTTGCTTTCCCTATCACTGTGGCTTGGTGTCAGTGGCCCTGCCAGCACCCAGAAAAAAGGCTCATCTGTTGCCACGGAGCTTTCAACTTCTTCAGAGGCTCCGCCTTGAGTCACTGCCTTTTTGCAAATAGACCCCACTACCAACAGCCACCAAAAAAAAGCTTATAGAACTAGGAAATAATTTTTCGGTACAATAGCTAACATTACTGAGAGCTTATTCTGTAATGAATTACTGTTCTGAGCACTCAGATACCTTCATAACTCCATAAAGCAAGTATATTGCACCCATTTTACAGATGTGGCAAGTAAGAAAAGAAAGGTTAAGGAACTTGCTAGAAAGTGGAGGAGTTGGGATTTATACTAGGCAGGCTGGCTCCGTAGTTTACCCTCTGCACTGTAATGCTCTCAAGAACTCAAAAATCTACAGACTTTCTAAAGGCTGGGTTTTGGGGTGCTTAGTTGAATCCTGGTCAGCGGTTTCAATTTTGGTGAGAATTTTGTTACAAGCCCCTCTAAAAGCAATTTATGCAATGTATTCAAGGCTTCTCTTGAGAGATATTTTGGGCTCTATACAGATGGAGGAGACCTGAAGCCCACCATGCTGGATAATGCTAAAATAAAATCCCCACCACCGCCACCTACACACACAAGATCTCTGGCCAGGATCCCACTCTGGAGGTGGGGATTGGTAGCGAATGCGCACGATTTCCATCCCTGAAGGACACGTCCTGCAGCGTGGCGCCCAGAGCCTCCTGAGTTTCTCTGTAGGGGTAAATCTGCAGAGGCCTGGGAACACGGCAGAACCCACTTGGAGGTCCCTTCTGCTCAAACTGGGACACTGGAAAGGGGATTCGCGACCCGCTATCGACAGCGTGGACAACGGGGGTGGTACAGACCTTGCCCAAGCTGAGCTCGATGACTTAATGAGAACAGAAATGTGGCTAGAAGAGCTCAGCCAGAACTGTTAGAGAATTCCACTGTTCCTCATCCACTCTCGCTCTCCAAGCGGCCCTGCAGACTCTGATCTGAGCTCACTACTCTGCTCCCTTGAAGTCAGAGCTCCTAGCACTTTCACCCCCAAAATGACCAGTCTTAATAGCTTGGCAGGTCAGGTGGCTTGCATTAGTTCCTGTCAGAGACCACTCCAGGATTTCAACTTGCTTTTCAAGTCAAAGGACAACATCAGCCTTTTTTTTTTTCTTTTGAGATTTACGTTTGAACAGAAGTACATTAACTTGTCTTTGATTTGCAGAATATAAATGTGTTCCCATTTTTGTAAGAAGTGGCCACTGACTTTTCCATGAAAAAAGAAAAGGCATGTGCCTTTTCAAAGTTTGCATTTATGCCCCACATATGTGAAGAGAACCCATTTCTGATGCAATCCATTCCAGGAAAGTGTAAGCAGAATTTTGCACACATGCATTTGTCTGGAAGAAATGGACCCATCCACAGAGGCTGCAGTTACTTGGCAGTCGGCAAAAATGAACCAATTTCTCGGGCTTCCCTGGTGGCGCAGTGGTTAGGAGTCTGCCTGCAATGCAGGGGACTCGGGTTCGAGCCCTGGTCCAGGAAGACACCACATGCCGCGGAACAACTAAGCCCGTGCGCCACAACTACTGAGCCTGCACTCTAGGACCCGCGTGCCACAACTACTGAGCCCGTGTGCCACAATTACTGAAGCCCATGTGCCTAGAGCCCATGCTCCGTAACAGGAGAAGCCACCGCAATGAGACGCCCACGCACCGCAATGAAGAGTAGTCCCCGCTCGCCACAACTAGAGAAAGCCCCCGCACAGCAACGAAGACCCAACGCAGCCAAAAATAAATAAATAAATAAATTTTTTTTTAAAAAAGAAAGAACCAATTTCTTCCTTTCCTCCTTAGCACCCTCGGTTTATCTGTAGGTCCTTTTCCAAGTAAGTGCTTTATAAACAGTAGTGCGCTGTAAGCAGAGTGCCCTGCGTCCTCATGAATATTCTGAAGCATGCACTCATACCCACACACAGACGGGAGCGATGTGATGATTTGCAGAACATTCTGCCTACCACTTCACAGTAAAGGGATAGCACATTCTTCAAAATCCTGCCTAGATCCTTTAGAGAGAAGATTCCCCAATTCTTTCCTAACAAATGTTCTGCTCCCTTCGTGTGTGTGTGTGTGTGTGTGTAGATGTGTGTGTGCGTAAAGGCCATTCCCTGCCACGCTGATGTAAAAGCAAATTAGGAAAAAATGTAAATGACAACCAATAGGGCACAGGTCAAATAAATTATAGTACACCCCTAAATAGGAATAAGGAGGCTCTATATTTATGATACAGGATGATCTCTAGGACGTGTCGTTGTGGAACAGCCAGTGCAGAGAAGTCCTACCATTTGTATAGAAGAAAAGCAAAGGGGAACACTTTGGGGAGGATTGTCATGTGTATGCATAGGTGCACAAGAAACTGACAGCATTGTTTGCCTCTGGGGAAGGGAACTGGATGGATGGTAAACATGGGTGAGCAGGAGGCTTACATTTTAAACTCCATGATGCATCTATTAAATTTTTTTACTTAAAGAAAATTAACAGTCAAAAAAAGAAAGAGGATATTGGCTTCACCATTGACAAGCTATGCAGTTTTTGTTTTCGTAAAAGAAGAGCTGTCTCGTAATTTAGTTTTGAGGGCTAAAAAGACCTGGCTCCATGGCAGGCACATAGGAGGTGTTCATGAACCAGCAGGTATTATTAATTACATGGCAGCCCCAGCAGCTCCAATCTACTACGAACAAACAGTGACGTTTTCACAGTATCTTTAACCACTCACAAAGTCCTTGCAAAGTCCTTGCCTTTTAATGTTCACAGTAGTACACTTTGTGTTTATTATAGCCAAGTCGAGAATTGGTTAATATAAACAGTAATCAGATCATCTTCTTGTTCCAACAACCAGCTTGGAACTTAAAGGGAAGACACCTCATTATATAACATAATGTTACCATTAATCAAACAGATGAATAAGCCAAAAAGGAAATTACACACTGTTTAAAAATACAAATGTGAAGATGTTATCAGAGCAAAGCTGGCACACCTCAATATGTCAGGGCATGGGAGGTGAGGCAATATCCAATGCAACTAACTGTGTGTCCCTGGAAGTTTGGCTGCAGGAAATTGTGATCATTTGTATTCTGAGGGTGCAGGAAGTGAGATGCAGAAAGATAAACGTGTTCAAGGCCGTACATAGAGTGATGTGACTGGGAGAAGAATCCATATGTGCTGACTGCCTTTTCTTAGCTGTCTCAGTCCCTAGATCACACAAAGTAGCACAGGGAGGATGCAAGATTTCCCTTCTGGACAAGCTTGGTTCAGAGTGCAAATTGCTGCAGCTATAGCAGGACAGCAGCTCTTCAAATAAATGCAGTTAAATTCTCTTACTTCAAGTTGATTCTGACAAGTGAAAGTAAGTCCCAGTCAGCTTTACAAATAAGAAAGCAAAAGAAAAGCCATATTCAAATGACATTTATCCCTGCCTCCAAACAGCCGACACTAAAAGAAACCATTTCGTTCCCCCTTCCCCCAGGCCTGACAATTGCCTGGTTGAGTATCAGTCAGACTCGCTGAACCGGACAGAGAGGAATAAATCAAGTGTAAGTGTGGAGCCGAGGGCCACAGAGATGGCTTCAGAGATGGGAGAGTTCGGGGCCAGGTCAGGACTAGTGGCATCAAGTCTGGGGAGGGCTTCTTAAGGAACAGGTAGGGACAGCTGGGCAGATCCTGCCCAGGCCAGAGTGACTGCAAAGAGGAGGCTGCTGTGCCCAAGTCCTGTGAATGACAGCTGGAAAGTCCTGGAAGGGACAGAGCATTCCCTGACACATCCACCTCCGGACCATCTCAGAAATGTCTTCTTATTTAGACCTTCCTTGGGTGATGGTGCTTCATTGGTTTTTATCCCTAACTACCAATGCAGGACCTCAGCCCCCTTGAAAGCCTCCACAACCCACCCCCATGGATTCCTGGGAGTCTCTAAGGGCACAAGTTTCAACAACTACCCATGACATCCATGAATTTTTTTTTCCACTTTTTTTCCGCTGTTCCTCATCCTCAGCGTATTATGGGTGCTGCATTCATCACTATACTCCCCTGGGTACCACCACTGTACTCTCCGGGCGCCACCCTCTCCTGCTGGGATCATCTGCTTCACTGAGCACTTTTCCCCCTTCCATGGGCACAGCTGTGTCCCCCCCGCACTCCTCTGCCACCACAGAACCCTAGTGTCAAAGTGCCGACACACGGGGCTGCCCTATCAGGGCCGAGTTAGGGTCAGGTAAGCAAGGCACTCACCTCCAGTGTAAAATTTAAGGGAGTGACCAAAATCGAATAATCAAGATAAATATTTTCATGTAGTATGTTTAAAAATCAAAATTAATGCAAAAATTCATAAAGAACAAAATATAAAAATTTCCATTGAAGTATAGTTGATACATAATATTATATGTTACAGATGTACCATATAGTGATTCACAATTTTTAAAGGTTATATTCCATTGATAGTTATTATAAAGTATTTTCTATCAAAATTTACAAATTTTAACTAAAGACAGGATCTAGTAAAAGCCTCTGATTGGAGACTGAGACAAAAGGAAATGTTTATCCCCCTACATAATATTCTTATGTACTTTTAATGATAATTTTTCTAGCACATTAAAATATCTGAAAAAATAGTGAAAAATTGAAAAGCACGTATGTTAAACTCACAATGTTATTTTTTTATTTTATTTTTTTTTGTGGTACGCGGGCCTCTCACTGTTGTGACCTCTCCCATTGCAGAGCACAGGCTCCGGACGCGCAGGCTCAGCGGCCACGGCTCACGGGCCCAGCCGCTGCGCGGCATGTGGGATCTTCCCGGACCGGGGCACGAACCCGTGTCCGCTGCATCGGCAGGCGGACTCTCAACCACTGCGCCACCAGGGAAGCACCACAATGTTATTTTAAGTTTAAATATTTTATTTAAATCAAAAGCACAACTTCTTATAATTTTACTTTCCTGGCCTTAATGGAAGCACACTCATCAATAATATTTTCAAGGTACCACCTCACACTGGTCAGAATGGCCATTATTAAAAAGTCTACAAATAACACTGGGCTTCCCTGGTGGCTCAGTGGTTGAGAATCTGCCTGCCAGTGCAGGGGACATGGGTTGGAGCCCCGGTCCAGGAAGATCCCACATGCTGTGGAGCAACTAGGCCTGGGCGCCACAGCTGCTAAGCCTGCACTCTAGAGCCGGCGAGCCACAACTACTGAGCCCGCGAGCCACAACTACTGAAGCCCGCACACCTAGAGCCCGTGCTCCACAACAGGAGGGGCTGCCACAGTGAGAGGCCTGCGCACCTCGGTGAGGTGTGGCCCCCACTCGCCACAGCTAGAGAGGGCCTGCACACAGCAACAAAGACCCAACTCAGCCAAAAATTAATTAATTAATTAATTTTTTTTTTTTTAAAGTCTACAAATTACAAATGCTGGAGAGGGTGTGGAGAAAAGGAGCCCTCTTACACAGTTGGTGGGAATGTAAGTTGGTGCAGCCACTGAGGAAAACAGTATGGAAGTTCCTCAGAAAACTAAAAATAGAATTACCATATGATCCAGCAATCCCACTCCTGGGCATATATCCAGACAAAACTATAATTCAAAAAGATACATGCACCCATTGTGTTCATAGCAGCACTATTCACAATAGCCAAGACATGGAAACAAGCTAAATGTCCGTCAATGGATGAATGGATAAAGAAGATGTGGTACCTATATACAATGGAATATTACTCAGCCACATAAAAGAACGAAATAATGCCAGTTGCAGCAACATGGATGCAACTAGAGCTTATCATACTAAGTAAGTCAGAAAGAGAAAGACAAATACCATATGATATCACATATATGTGGAATCTAAAATATGACACAAATGAACCTATCTACAAAACAGGACATAGGGAACAGGCTGGTGGTTGCCAGGAGGAAGGGGGTTGGGGGAAGGATGGAGTGGGAGGCTGGGGTTAGCAGATCTAAGCTATTATATATAGAATGGATAAACAACAAGGTCCTACTGTACAGCACAAAGGAGTATATTCAATATCCTATGATAAACCATAATGGAAAAGAATATTTTAAAAAAGAATATATATATATATGTATATATATGTATAACTGAATCACTTTGCTGTACAGCAGAAATTAACACAACATTGTAAATCAACTATACTCCAATAATAAATATAAAAACTGAAAAAAATATTTTGAAATATTATTATCTACTCCCTTGTTCTCTCCTTCAGCCTGTTTCCTCATCCATCTCCCTTTAACCACTGTGCAAATCGTAGAAGTTGTGCAAAGGGCCCAGGAGCAGCTGCGGGGGTGTCTCACACAGACACACTTCCTCACTTCTCTCCCAGGCTTTCCTTGCTGCTATTTGTCAACTCCAGCTTCCCACCCTTAGCAGGATACTTCACATTAATGGCAATTGTCACGTATCAACTGAACATGACACTTCCAGCCTCCTGGCCATGTCTGTCTCCAAATTCCCAGTGACACACTCAGGGGTCCCAGTGTGAGGGCTGTTCTTTTCCATCTAGTCTCTCAGTGTCTTTTGACTTTTCGAGACTGATTGCTCTGACTCCGCGCTCAAGGGCCTTCATGCTGTCAGGGCTGAATGAGTCCTATTTTCCAAACACCTGCCTGTCATTCTGTTGTTTTCCCCACAGCTCTGAATCAGTAATATCTTCCTGTGTTCTTGGCTACAGAACACAGGAAGATATTACATTCTACAGCATGTCAAATCTATCCTCAAACTCGGTGATTCTCAAAGTGTGTCCTTGGACCAGCGGCATCACATCACCTGCACATCTGTCAGAAATGCCCATACTCGGGCCCCGCCCAGACCAAACAAATCAGAAGCTCTGAGGCTGGCCCAGCAAGCTGGGTTTTAAGTTTAAAAACTAAATACTAAAGATTAAGAACCACCTTAACCCTAAAGTCTAACCTTTTGGTTAAGATGAAATGTAAGAACTGAATGTGTTTCCTGACAAGTCTATTTTTACTCTTTATCTGTTGATTACACCCACATCCTGCCAAAAAAGAATGCAGAGGGCTTGGGATAAAATAATAACCTTAATGATAATAAGGAATAGCGTATTCTGAAGATTTACACTGGGCAGGACACTGCGCTGAGTGCCTCGCATGTGTTACAGCATTTAATCTTTTAGAAAAATCTGATGAAATATTTATTATCTCCTTTTGCATCTGGGAGGAAAAAAAAAAAAAAAACCACTTCTGATAGGTTAAATAAATTGCCTAGGATCAGATTTGGGGGAGAAAGAAAGTTTGTTTGTTTGATGGGTTTTTTTGTTTTTTTAGTAAAGTTGAGTTTATTTTAGGGACACTATCCAAGGAGTTATTTAGAAATCATAATTCTAAGAGTTGGGTCTCACTCAGCAGAGTAGGACTGAGTGATTCTGGTGGCAAGGCTGTCGCCGGGCCTTTCCTCAATGCGAGCACTCACTTGGGAGAGCTGCCATCAGCAGGGCGAGAGACTCAGCTAGAAAGTTCTGGGCTCCGCAGGCCTCTGCTGGCAGGAAAAACAGTGCACACTGTCAGTCAGGGAAGCCTGTCCTTGGACAACTGCTCTCTCAGAAGACATGTAACAAGCAGCTGAGGCCCACACTGATGTCAGTTATTGGTCCTAATGGATAAACCAAGTTCTTCCTACTGATCCTATATTGTGGTCTGTATAGGGGGAGGGGGGCTCTTTGATTTTTACTTCTTTAGAGAAAAAGGTTTCCTTATAATAGGACTTAGACTTAATGAATATTTAGTTTCTTCTGAGATTAAATAACTACCATTCTCTTCGTGCTTACTGTGTTCAAGTTCTATGGTAGATGCATAAGCTTATTAGGTCAATGATGCTTTGTAAGACTCTGCCAGATCAATATTAGTATCTCTATTTTGCAAATAAGGAAAACAGCACCCAGAGAGGTTAGTAAATGTGCCCTTGTTCACACAGGTGGTAAGTGCTAAAATTCAGTCTGATACCCAGCCCATCATCTGCCCATGCCAGCAGCTCCTAAAGCATGTTCTGGAGGCATGGAGACACCCCATAGGCCGCAAACCAATTCCCAAACACAGTTCCTTTCTTCTCTTCTTGTAGGCAAATGGGGCACAATTCTGCAGACTTAGGTTTCTGCTTAAAACTAGGGCTACTTCTTAGTAATCTATTAAGTAAGTTATTAAGGGTTGCCAGAATCTGGTTTTTATAAGCCAGCGTTAGAACAGTCATTTGCTATGTGCTGCCAGATGCCACATCCTGGCCTTTCCTTTCTCTACTCTGTTCCTGGGGGTGCTGAGCCCCAAAGGCTGCATTGCCCAGGCTCCCTTCTGAGCTTGGCCAATGGGAGGCCCTGGAGGGAACTGGGAGGGCAGGAGGAAAAGAGAAAACAGGGTATCAGTCTCTCTGCCTCAAGAAGTGTCTCTGCAGCAGCTGCATCTCCTCTGTGGCCCCAGCTTCTGGCTCCAGGATGCTCCTACTGGTAATGCCACCTCCTCCCTTGTCCCTCTGGCCCTGAGGTGGTGGCAGCTCCCCCACTGCTAGCCTCTGGGATGCCTCAATCATCCTCTCTTTGGAGTCTTAGTGGTTTCATCATCTATATAACCAATTGCCTATATTAAAGTCCCTCTGTTTGAAGGACCTGGAGCTTTTTCTCTTTTATTACCATTCAGTGTGTTGTTGGTGCTGAATCTTCTCATTCTGTATTCTGTGAAGCAGAGCTCACAGATCATGGATGTGCATATAGTTTTCAGGAGAGATGCTTCATTATCCGTACATCATCAAGGTCATCTTGAGTTGGTCATGGATTTTAACTGTTGTGCTTCTTAATTTTTACCAACAAAGTAAGGTTAGTTCATCATTATCAATTTAGTTTGTTGTAGACTGTTTGGGGAACCTTGCTGTATACAATGATTTGAACTTGGCTCAACAGTATTTTTGGCATTTTATTTTTTTGTAATGAAGGCACCTGATTTTGGGAGTACCATTTTAATTATTCTATTCCTCTTCCAAACTTTTTATTACCCAGTTCAGTTCTTTTTCCTTGAAAAGCAGGAAGGAGGGAGG
Source organism: Lipotes vexillifer (assembly GCF_000442215.2). Lineage (NCBI taxonomy): Eukaryota > Metazoa > Chordata > Mammalia > Artiodactyla > Lipotidae > Lipotes > Lipotes vexillifer. The sequence continues at coordinate 302,867 of NW_006772145.1, forward strand.
CAAGTCAGCTGTTCTCTCTCTTATCCTAAGTGGATTGTGGTCAAAATTAAAAAAACAAAACAAAAACCACATGTGGGCTCAGAAAACACCCAGCTAATTTTGCTAGGCCGGTGCTTATCAAGCCTTGATATACATAGTAACCACTTGGGAACCTTGCTAAAGTACAGTTTGATTCAGCCGGTCTCAGGGTGAGAACAGAGGTCTGGGATTGCCATTTCCACCAAGGCTCCAGAAGGTGCCCCAGTGCTGCTCCGAGGACCATACAGGAAGTAGCGGGATCCACAGACTCTCCTAGACTCTCCCCCATAGTGAGCTCAGTTTGCACAGCGCCTGCCGTGCCAGGGCTGAGGGCCAAGGCGGCCTTGCTTCATCACCAGCAGCCAGGATATGAGCAGTTCTTATGTAGGCAGTTCCTTCGTTCTCACAATCGTGTTGTTTTGTCTAATGAGCCAAAAATCAGTCTGGCATTCCTGCACAGCGCCTGCCGTGCCAGGGCTGAGGGCCAAGGCGGCCTTGCTTCATCACCAGCAGCCAGGATATGAGCAGTTCTTATGTAGGCAGTTCCTTCGTTCTCACAATCGTGTTGTTTTGTCTAATGAGCCAAAAATCAGTCTGGCATTCCTGGGCAAAGCTTTCATGGGGTTATAATTTCAGTGCTGCTCTTGTGATGAGTTATGTGATTCCAGTCTGTCTTCTGATGAGAACGTACCATATTTACAAGTTTATTCAGTCATAAAAATAATTAGCAAACTTCTCATACAAATAAGTGCCTTGAAGTGATTAGTATTCACAATGTGATAAGTAGGTTGTTTTAGGGAAATGATACAACGATTTTACATTGTCTGCTGATCCCTTGATCCATGGTGCTTTCTGTTTGCTTAAACTTTGAAATAAAAGCCGTCATTTGCAATAAGAACACTAACTAGGGGTTCTGGAAGGAAAATAGCCCGATCGGACGTCAAGGCACTGACCCAAGGATGAGGTCTACAGTCTGTTCCCTGACTTGCTCTTAGTTCAGTCAGTGACACCAGCAAATTACTTGTTTCTATTTTCCTTGTAAAATAGAGACAATGACGATTTATACCTCCATTACACCAATTATTGGCTTCAATACTACCTGTGGACCAAAGACTACCAAACCCATACTTCTAGTCCAGATTTCTATCCAAGTCCCAGACTAGTATATCCAGTATTGCCACCTGGGGATGTGGTGGGCACCCCAAATTTAACTGTCCTAACTCAACTTCCACCTTCCCCCCAAACCCGATCCTCTTCCTATATTCCCTATCCTTGTCAGTTGTGTGACCATCATTTTACAGATGAACCAACAGTAGTTCCAAGGACTAAAAGTAATCAGTTCTAACTATGTTGTGATTGGTGAATTTTGAAGGGTTGCTGTTGATTTTTTTAAAGCCCTAGTGTTGAAAGAAATGATCATGCTTAAGACTGTGAAACTGAACTGCACAGAACTAAGAACCTTTGTGTGAGCATTTTCAGGGATAACTTGGGATCATTTACAAAAATAAGTGAGGGAAATTAAGAAGGGTCCCTCTGGACAGTTCCAAGTTGGAAAGCTTTTCGCCACAAGTCTCATCACCAGGACTTCGGCTCCCTGTCCTTCCTAAGGCACCCCTCCTATGTGTTGTCTGAGGCTGAGAAGCAGCAGTTTGGGCATCATTAAAGAAGATGCCTGATATATCTGGAAAAGACCAAAACTCTAATTCAAAAAGATACAGGTACCCCAGTGTTCACAGCAGCACAATAGCCAAGACAAGGAAGCAACCTAAATGTCCATCAACAGAGGAATGGATAAAGAAAAAGATGTGGTCCATATATACAATGGAATATTTGCCATAAAAAAAGAAAGAATAATGCCATTTGCAGCAATATGGATGGACCTAGAAATGATCATACTAAGTGAAGTAAGTCAAAGACAAATATCATATATCACTTATAGGTGGAATCTAAAATATGATACAAATGAACTTATTTACAAAAGAGAAACAGACTCACAGACGTAGAAAACAAACTTATGGTTACCAAAAAGGAAAGGAGTGGGAGGGATATATTAGGAATTTGGGATTAACAGAAACACACTACTGTATATAAAACAGATAAAAAATAAGGACCTACTGTGTCGCACAGGGGACTATTTTCAATATCTTGTAATAAACCATAATGGAAAAGAATCTGAAAAAGAATATATGTGTGTGTGTGTGTATATATATATATATATATATATATATATATATATATATATATCTGAATCTCTTTGCTGTACACCTGAAACTAACACCATGTTGTAAATCAACTATACTTCAATTTTTTTAAAAGTCTAGAAAAAAAATGCCTGAGCCATAAATCAGGGTGGGCTCTGTTTTTCACACACCTGTGGGAATGATCCAGAACCCAATGCCTGTGGGACACAGACTGTCCAGCCATTCTGGAGATGCCTTTGGCTTGACTTTTGGTTCCATCTCACGATGCATCTGGCACTCGTTGAGAAGATTAGTCCGACAGCACTGTTGGGTACGAGCTTCATCTGTTTTGTCACTCCCCATATCCCTAGCACCGTGCCTGCCATGTAGGGCACTCAATAAATAATGAGGAATAAAAGAATGAATGAATGAATGAACAGATGAAGGAATTCATGCACAGACGCATATTCCACTCTGCCTTCTGTTCCAGCAAGATGCTGACACAGGGCTCCTTCCTTCTCATCTACCCTTGCCTGCAGTTGCGTCCGTTCAGGGGGAAGCTGGAGATGTGAGGGTGGGCCAGGGACCCTGCAGCGCTTAGCCAGTCCATCCTGGGTGCTGGCATCCTCACGGCCCTCTCCCCACACCTCTGCCCCAAGAACTGCATGTTTCCTGTGAGTTTCCTCTGAGCCATGAATTTTAAAATAAGTGAAATAAAAGCAGTAATATCAAATGAAGGTAATCATGACTGAGCCTTCCCTGGGGCTTCCAGAAAAGCTCTCCACATTACTTATAAGTCAAAACATAATCCAAAATACATCACTTCTTACGGGAAAGCTTTCTAGTCTCCAAATCAGGCTGTAGTTTTGCAGGTCATTCTCCAAGGATTCCGTGCTGTCCTCCCACCTTCCAGCAGCCCAGTCAGTGCCCTGATTCCTCTCTCTGACTTGAGCAAGTCAAGGCATTCTATTTTTGAGGTCATCAGTGTGTTTCTAAGTGTCATAGAGTTTTGATATAACCAGGGACTTAACGGAGAGCTCATCCTATGATGTACTTGAAGCATTAGGATTCTTGATTGCAAATAATAGAAACCCAACCCACGAAGCCTTAAACAAAAGAGAGAATTTTATTGGCTCATGTAATGGAAGAGTCCAAGGGTTGACCTCAGGCTTGGGTAGATCTAGGTGTTCAAAGTACATCAACAGGATCCTTTTCCTTCCCGCTGTCAGATCTGCTTTTGTTCAGAAGACCACAAATAACCCCCCAAGTAATGGCAAAGGTGGCCCCAGCAGCCCAGGCTTTCATTCTGCCACCAAGCCAGCCCAGCAGAAAGGGAGCATCTCTTTCCAACAGCAGTAAAAGTCCCACCTCAGACCCTGATTGGCAGGTCTGAGTCATGTGACTACCCCCAAGGCTGCCAGGAGGAGGGGCCAGCCTTTCCAGAAAAACGTAGACTCAGTTGGGAAGGAGGGGGAGTGTCCCAAAAGGCAAAGAAGAATGAAGGGCACAATAACCACTATCGTCCACCCCTACCCTTGTGGACCTGTCCACCTGCAACGCGCAGAGCCCTGCAGCAGCACCTTCGCGGAGGTCAGCTGCTCAGAGAGCAGGGTGGTGTGCAGGAGAGGCAGCCTGCAGAATATTTCTCTTCTACAGTCACAGTCCTTTTGTGCTTTTAAAGCTCTCAAATAAATCATAAGCCTGGAGGTTATGATTTCCAAGGACAGTCTTCTTCTATGTGTCTGCTTCTTTTTCATTTTATTCACTAGTTTGTTGTATTTTTTAGATTCCACTTATAAGTAATATCATACAGTATTTGTCTTTCTCTCTCTGACTTATTTCACTTAGCATAATGAATACAGTTCATCCGTATTGCTGCAAATGGCAACATTTCATTCTTTTTTATGGCTGAGTACTCATCAATCAACTTTATTTATTTATTTTTGTTTTTTCTTTTTTTCTTTCTTTTTTTTTTTTGGCTGTGTTGGCTCTTCATTGCGGCGTGCAGGCTTCCCTCTAGTTGTGGTGTGTGGGCTCCAGGACCCATGGGCTCTGTAGTTTGCAGCGCACAGGCTCTCTCGTTGAGGTGCGTGAGCTCAGTAGTTGTGGCGCACATGGATTTAGTTGCCCCGGGGCATGTGGGATCTTAGTTCCCCGACCAGGAATGGAATCCGTGTCCCCTGCACTGGAAAGCGGATTCTTCACCACTGGACCACCGGCGAAGTCCCCATCAATCAACTTTAAAGTGGACCCCTCAGTCTGTGAGTCCCAGCCCTTCTGCCTGCTTTGTAGGACAACGTTCTGATACCTTTATGCTGTCACTTATTTAGAATTTTCCAGATATCTAGAAAATCTCTGATTCACATCTCAGCTCTATAGATTTCTTTCCCTTTGGATATCTTCTCACATTTCACTGGCATCTGAGGAGGAAGAGCAGCTAAACGTGTGCTTGTTCCTCCATTGACTTAGAAGAATTTAAATTCATTTTGCTTCTCTGAACTTTTAAAATGAGTATGCATCATTACATTCATAATAGAAAAATAACAACCAAAGCTATTCTTAAAATGGGAGGGGTTTAGAAACATGTTCTGGTCAGGCAGAAAAGAGAAGCATTGTGTCAGTGATTTGTACCCAGCTTTATAGCACTGACCAGGAAACCACCTTCCCACAGTGCTTCAGGCTGAATAAGAAAGAGGCTGCAGAGTTCTGCCATAGAGCCCAGGGTCTCACCTGTGCTTTTTATCCTCCCAAGCTGAATTAGAAATGGTGTTAATGCAGTAAGAGTGTCAAATATAAAGCCTGCTATTAAACAGATGTGTCAGCTAGTGGCTTCAAATGGCGAGCATTTATCAGCTTGCTCTTTGGATGGACTCAGGTGCATGGTTCTTCTGCTGGTCTTACCTAGGGTCACTCATGCGTCTTCAGTCAACCGGCAGTTGATGGCCTCACTCACCTGTCTAGGGGTTGGCTGGCTATTGGCTGGGGCAAGAGGGGGGATTGGGCCAAGTGTCTCTTGTCATCCCAAAGGCTATCTTGGGCTTGTTCACATGGCGATGGGTTGCAGGGCTTCCACGAACAGCAAGAGAGGAAGTTGCCAGGCTCTGGACTCACACAGCATCACTTCCACCAGTCTCTGTGATCAGAGCAAGTCATAAGGCCAGCCCAGATCTAAGGAGTAGAGACCACCTCTTGATGGAAGGAGCTGCGAAGTATTGTGGCAACTTTTGCAATCCACCATTTCATAATTCTATCCTTTAATGCTAATTTTCTGTTTTCTAATTCTGTGTTGTCCTCAGGGTTCTGAGGACACAGTCTCTGGAATGGTTCTACAATAATGTGAAGAGCCGCTTCAAACGCTTTGGCAGCGCCAAGGTCTTGAAGAACCTGTACAGGAAACACCGGCTGGAGAGCGGAGGGTGCTTCGACATCCTAGGTACGCTGACTGCCTGCCATCTGGGAGTCTTTGGGGGGTTGGCGGTATAGGAGAAGGCCTGGCTTGGAGGCCCTGTACACTGCGGCACACTCACCTGGGACAGAGAAAGTGGCTTAAATAATCTGGTTCTAGTAAGGAGCAGAAATAGAAGGACATACACCAAAGATTCCAAGTTTTAAGTCCTTTGATTCCAGCATCTCCACTGGGCTGGATATGTTAGCAGCTGGGAGGACCGAAGTGTTTCTGCATATTGTGGACATTTTAACTCCAAATCCCTAGAAATGAAAGATTCTTGACCATCTTTCCCTAATGATTAAAACATTGGAAATTCATCTTTGTTTGGTTGTGTAGACTAGGTCTGCACTCAGAGGATATGCCCCCCACTCCTCTTCCTTCCTACTCCAAAATTCTACACACACCAGGCCCAAAGTTTAACGTAGTGGGAGAGTTAGAAAAGTCTCAGCTTCCTCCCAGGAAGTATAAAGGATGAATTCTACCTATGCTGTTAAGACAACCAATGTAATTAGAATGAGAAATTATATTCTTTATTCCTATTGGACTAGCCAGTGGAAAGAAACGGTTGTCAGAATATGAACAGCATGTCCTCCCAGAAAAGGCTATTTTTTTCTGTGCAGAGGAAGATTTTTTCATCACTTTGCTGACACAGGTAAACGCTTTTTCTCCCTGAGAAAGAGGGAAGAAAGAAACTCTCATTTGGAGCTTTTTCACCATCATTATTTTACACTGTTGTATTCTCAATAAAGTCTTTGGTTGTGTCTAATCTAAAAATATGCCAGCCACTGAGACGAGGGGGAAATAGGATGGAAGCATTAAACACGGAGACTCATTAGGGCCTTTTGTGTTAGTCGTTAGAATCTCTGTCTTTTGAACCACTCAGGAAGCCTGTAGCTAAGAGAGCAGGGCTGAAGGTCTCCACATATTATTTTTAACTGCTCTTTGCTGATTTTTCTAAAAATGTTTCTCTAGGAACAAAGACAAAAAAGAAATAAAGCTTAAAAGTAATCATGTTAACAGCAGGTCTTCAACCCAAGGAGATACCTCAAGAAGGTTCCAGAATAGAACTGTCTCATCATTTGCATCCCATACTTTCTTTCTTGTTCATCCTTGCGTCTGCTTCAGGTACCACTTTACATGTCACCACATTCACATCTCACAGGTGTTCTCTACTGCTTCATGCAAAGTGAGGGGGAGAGGCAAACTCATTTGGAGAATCCTATAAACAGCACAACTCCGGTCTCTTTCTGTTTCTCCCTCGGGTCCCACAGGTGGAGCAACGGAACATGAATTACAAGTGGGCTGGCAAAAGGCTTTTAAGTGTTAAGTGTCATCTTCAAAGGCGAATCATTTGCTGGGAATAACGCTGACACTACTGAAGCAGATTTAGGTCCCAGGCCCTCTGTGATTCACCACACCTCTCATCTGGGCCTCAGTCACAGCACTTATCACACTGCATCCAGGTGATGGTTTACAAAGCTCCTGTCCTGCTGGACCAGGCAGAAGCAATAGCTTCTTCATCTCTGTGTTCTCAAAGTGTGGCCCAGTGGCTGGCACCTCTTAGGTCCTCAGTATTACACAGTTCAGTCTTAAAAGCTCTTTGTGGGTACCAAGACATTTCATAGAAGTACTAGAATCAGTTGCTTTAACATGGTTTGTATCTCATTTTAAACTAAGATTTCCTTTTGAGCAACATGAAGACAAGCAGGCAGGAGACAATTTATGAGATGGTACTCAAATCTGTAAAGTCGTGATCATAAGGCAGTGAGAGCGCTTCTCCATACCACCTAGAAAATTGAGTTACACCTCAAGTGTGGAGAAATCTCCCGTGTGTGAGTAGTGTCCTGATTATGCTAGATGACCGTGGAGACATCAGTATTAGCTTCTACCTACAACCCAGCACCTTGGTATGGTTGTCATCTGCCATCCTCAAGCCCGACTACACGTTAGAGTCACCTCACGAGCTTTGAAAAAGTGCCAGAATCATCTTCCACCCCCAGTCAATTACTTCCGAATTTCTGGAGGTGGCCCCGAACGGATATTTTTTAAAGCTCTCTGGGTTATTTTAAGACACAGCCAAGACTGAGAACCTCAGCTAGAACTTCACTGTAATTCGTATGGCAGAGTTCTGAATAAGATGGTTCCATCTTCAACTCCATCTGAGGGTACTCAGTTTCAGAATTTTGATTGTCAAAACATAATCTACAGGGCTTCCCTGGTGGCGCAGTGGTTGAGAGTCCGCCTGCCGATGCAGGGGACACGGGTTCGTGCCCCGGTCTGGGAGGATCCTGCATGCCACGGAGCGGCTGGGCCCGTGAGCCATGGCCGCTGGGCCTGCGCGTCTGGAGCCTGTGCTCCGCAACGGGAGAGGCCACAACAGTGAGAGGCCCGCGTA
>NW_006772145.1:310921-312607 GCF_000442215.2 Lipotes vexillifer
AAAAAAAAAAAAAAAAAAAAACCATAATCTACAGGGTGCAAGACCTGTGCTGTGCTCCAGGACTCTCAGTATAAAACTCCTTTTATCTACGAAACATCTCCATTGCATGGACCAGTGTAGTTTGCCATAAAAAAATACTCAGTCCATTGAAAATTCATTGAGTTCACAGAATCTTATGGGTTACCCATCACATGTACCCATTGCACGGCCATCGGTCCCGAGCTCACTTACTCCTCCTGCAGCCCATATCAGGTGATCAGATTAGGCAGAACTGGAGGCCCATTCGTTTTGTCAAGATAAATCTAAGACTTATTCAGTCCTTCAGTAAACATTTATTGAATGCCTGGTTTAAGACCTGGGAGTGACAAGATGGGTAAGACCCTGCCATCTCAGAGCCAACGTTGCAGTGAAGTCAGAGAAATAAGTAAATAGATTTATAAAAAAATGTCCAACGCTCATGTGGTTTAGCTGATAGATTCAGTGTGACATTTTTAACAGCTATTCTAAAAAAAAGCACTACATGAAAAGATGAAAGTAGCCCTTATTAATATACTTAATCCCTAGACAATTTGGTAAATAATACATACATTTATTTAGTATTGGGTAAATAAAATGGGGAAAATAAATCTTGCTTTTATTTATTAACGTGATATATCTATTTTTGACACGATTCTTGGAAAGGTCTATGACATCTTTCATGTGGGATTTGACTAACAACATGGTCTTTTAAAAACACTGAGTCGCCTGAAATTGGAGGTTCCTGCAGCTCATGGAAGCTCTGACTTGATGTCTGGCTGCTGTGTCAGTGCTTTCAGAAACAGTTCAGTTGCTTTCTGCCCTGGGAAAAATCCCATCATCCTAAATGACACAGAAGCTCCCACCTATGAATTTAAAGGGACACAGGGAGAGCTGTTGTACTAGAAGATTTATAATCGTGGAAAGCCAGAGCCTGTCCTGGTCAGCGCAGGTCTCCTGAAGATGTTTTCAGATCTTCTCCTCCCCCATCATGCTCCCCACCACCATCCCCGCTGTCTCAGGAGACAGCCTCACCGCCTCCTTCGCGGGGCAGACCGTGTACACCTCCGCACTTGATCCCTGTCACCTTCCACGAAGGTCTCAAGTTCACGCAGCCCTTCTGTCTTGCCTTTCAGCCTCTCTCTTAACCGGTTGCTTCCTACTGATTTGTAAACGTGCCCAGTCTCTCCCATTTCCTAAGCCCTTCCTGGACTGCAGATTTTCCGCCACTTCTGCCCTGCCATGCTCTTTCCCATCACAGGGACACTCCAGAGTGTCCTCTCAGCTTCCTCTCTAGACACCCACCCTCTCCCTCTTTCAAGCTGTCCTCCACACAGCAGCCAGCGTGCACCTTTATGTGTGTTTAGAAACACACACCTAACCAGATCACCCCTGTGGAGACTTTACTGTCTTCAAGTGGCTTCATGGTGGGACAAAGATCAGAACACTGATGTGGCCACCGTGACCTGCGCGGTCTGCCGCCAGCCCATCTCACCCCAGGTTCCCTCTCCTCTCGCAGCCCAGCCACCCGGCCTCTGTTTTAGCTCTTCAGATGCACCCTGCTGTCCCCACTGCCTGTGCCTGTGCAAGCTGTTTGCTCTGCCCTGGACTCCCTCCCACCCCCACACGCTGTCGGCTGGTTACTTACAGTCTAGGTCAGTCTTCCCTGCT
>NW_006772145.1:312617-325957 GCF_000442215.2 Lipotes vexillifer
CCCTATTCTATGAACCACTCAGTCACAGCACTCAACATATCTATAGTTTTATATTTATTTATATAAATTTTTGGTTAATGAATTCTCACCCACTAGACTATCAAGGTTGTCAGGGCAGCGAGGATTTCTGGCCTTGCTCACCAGTACACCCTAACACCCAGCCCAGGGCCAGGCATCTACTAGGTGCCCACGAAATATTTGCTGAATTAATGAGTGGCTGCCAGATGCAGCCAAGCCAAAGTGAAATACTTGCACTTAGATGTATAGCCTGGGAACTGAGGCGATGACTTATCCTAAAGCCTTATTTTATAAGTGAGGAAATGGAGACCCAAGAAGGTAAAGTCACTTCATTATGGTCACAGAGTTGGAATAAGTGACTATGGGTCTTCTGAAAGGCTGGTCAAAAAACACAAGCACAGAGAACAGTATATGGTCAGACTGAGTCCCCATGGCAGGCCGCACACTAATGACCTATTTCATAAAGGTAGCAGCCTGCTGACCCCGCTGTAGATGCCTACAGCAGTTACCCTAAGAGTTCCCACTCTGGAGCCCCATGCAGCCCATCCAGGGAAGCACGGGCTGTACTATGTGTATCGAAGGTCTACTGCTTAGTTTGACTTGACATCAATAGCATTTCCCCCTTTTGAGCTAAGAGCTGTAGACCCACATATATTTTCTTGATTCTATCGGTGTTTTCCACCAGCATCCAATTCAAGAATTTTTTTGAGCCCCCTGCTGTCTCAGTGCTATCTTGGGTACTGGTGATACAATACAGTAATTTAAAAAGGAAAGAGACATCATCCACACCTCCACACCTCCAAAGATCTCTTTTGATGAATTAATACGTGAACACAAATGGTAAATCCCCAACTTAAAAAAGGTTTAGCCAGCTGCTCTTCCCAGCCTGGAACCAAGATAGGGTGTGTGTCCAACTGAGAGAAGACCAGAGAAGAGGCAGTGGGCCTTAAAAGATCAAATGCCATGGCTTACCTTGTCTTGCTCTGGGCTTGTTTCCACTAACCGCTAATGACAGTTTACTCACTGGCTAAAGGCCACTGTTTAGATTGATGCCATGGACAGCAGCTGAAGACCAGGCATGCAGTGTCTCATCACCCATCATGAGCAGAGTTCTATCATTATCACAGTTTTTCTAGTACGGAAGCCAAGTGTCCGAGAGGTTAAGTAACTTGATCAAGGTCACACAACTAGTCATTTGCAGGTCCAGGAAATGAGCTCATATCTCTGACTTCAATCTATTATTCCATGTTTGATTCCATATTGCCTCCAAGGAAGGCTCTGGAAGAAAGTTGGGGGTGGAAGCATTGCTACACAAGGAATTAGTATGAGAAAGAAAAATGTGACTGGTCAAAATCTGTAGCATTACTGTAGAAGCCAGTGATTCCCTAAACCTATTTGCAAGGCTAACAATCAAAGTGGGTAATGGTGGTCTGCCAACTCAGTGACACGGTGCACCGGGCTCACTGAAGACCTTGGATAATCTTATATCTCCTCTGTCTCCTCCTCTCTCTCTCTCTCTCTCTCTCTCTCTCTCTCTCCCTCTCTCTCAGGAGGAAGCTTTTTTGAGGCAAACCTGGAGAATGAAGGAAGTATTTCAGGCAGTGACTCAACATTTTATAGGCAGTCAGACGGTAAGTTTGCTTAAGGGTTTACACCTAATGGGAGGTTAGAGCATTACAAACACCTTCAGACCGTCAGGGTCCCCCATGGCATTGGAACCACTGACGCAACTCTTATTGTGTGTGAGAGTCTCCCTGGGTCTTCTTTTATTGCCATTTGTGTGAATCCATCATCAAAATAGGTGAATATATCTAAGGTGTAGCCTAGAGAAGTACATTCCCTACCAACCACTAGATACTTACAATCTACTAGTGTGTGTTTTTCTGGAGTTGGAATATGACAATCAACATACTCACTTGTGCAATTAATATTAAAATATTCTTATAAATAATGTACCATTTACTGATCAACTTTTACTTTTTTATACCAGCACAGTCATCGCCTTAGAGCAAAGGTTAAAAGCAAAACAAACTTCTTCCAATTCCAAATAAAACCTCCTCCAACACGCCGGCTCCTTCTCCAAAGTACTGGGTGTTGGGAACTGGTGCCTCCTAGTCCCCCTGGTCCTGTGGCCCCGCACAGTGCTTCTTCACTCTCTCTGTTCTCTCCTTGGGCACCTTCTCATGAAGGTCTCGTCCTCTATCATCCTTGCTGCCTGAGACTTCTCCCTGGGAGAAGTCACATGGCTTTGGTGTACCTCTGTCTGAATGCCTAGCCCTTACTTCAGCCCAGAGTTCTAGACTCAGTGTTCTGATGCTTGGCCACCAAGACCTGCAGCCCCTCCAGGGATCTTAACTTCAGCATATCCCAGTCAAGCTCCTCAGCCACTTAAGTCCACCAGCAAGACTCACCTTTTCCTCAATCCCCCTCCCCGCTTCCACCCAGTCACCCAAGTTCCTATGGGTTCTATTTGCAATCCCATCCTTTTCTTTCTGTTCCAAGGTCTATGGCCTGAGCACTTCCCTGCCCTCAACTCTCCTGTATTAATATTAATTTCAGTAACCATCTATGTCAGCCAGGGTTCTCCAGAGTAACAGAACCAATAGGGTATGTACACATAACACACACACACACACACACACACACACACACACACACACACACACACAAAGAGGTTCGTTTCAAGGACTTGGCTCACACAACTGCAGGGCCTGGCAAGCCCACAGAATAGGTCAGCTGACTAGAAACTCTAGTAGGAGTTGATGCTTAAGTCTTGGGGCAGAATTTCTTCTCTGGGAAACCTCTGTTTTTGCTCTTAAGGCCTTTCAACTCATTGGATGAGACCTACTCACATTTTCAAGGGTAATCTCCTTTACTTAAAGTCAACTATTGTAACCATAATGTGGACCACACCTACAAAACACCTTCATAGCAACACCTGGGTTAGTGTTTGATTAAACAGCTGGGTGCTACAGCTTCACCAAGTTGACACATAAAACTAACAGTCCCCCGCACCTGACTGGTCCTCTGAACTTCGGTCACTCTGCCTCTGCTTTCTTATCCTCCCTCCACACCCCACCAGTTTTTATCTCTGAAACACCCTCTCAAGCCTTCACTTTGAGCCCAAACATCTTAGTGCTCCACTCTACCTCATGCCAAAACCACAGACGTGGCCTCCACCCTTTTTGATGGCTCTAGGTTCTTCCTCTCCAGGGCTCTGTGGAAGCTGGTGACTATCCCCATCATAGGATCTCCAGCATGCCTCTTAGCAGTTAGCCATGCACCTGATCACCCAATAGCTCGGAAAGCACACGAGAGCATGGGCTCAGCTCGCATCTGTCGAGGCATCAATGGGACCCTCAGAGACCCTAGTGCTGGGGAGGTCTTGGTGCACTTTGAATCAACAAGAATTTGTGGGGCGCCACTTCTATGAAGAATACATTGATTGGTATCTTGAAGAAGAGAGATGGGAGATACAGCGTCTGTGTCCAGGGAGCACTGAATGTGGTGACAACTTAAATTTTATAGACTCTTCTTATAGAAACACTGGGGAAATTATGTGTTCACTCAGCCACCTGAGGGGTGCCAAGCCCTGAGCTGGGTTGCCCCTGTGTGTCTCTGTCAGGACTGTCACAGCCAGCCTGTGATGTCCTCGTCAGCTGCCTGGCTAGATGTGTCTTTAGGAGCCTAAGAAGCTTGAATTAAGTATTTTAATTAAGGGATTGATTAAGTAATTAATTGATATATTTACACCTTGTCTCATTCTACAAAGAATCTGAGGCAGCTTTCAGGAGATATGCATGTGTTAAATAATGCATGACTAGGAGATTATAAATGGAAACAGGAGGTTGAAATCGGGGAAAAGGAGACACAGGCAAGCAGCCCCTGTAGACCTCTGTTCTTATGCCTGATGTGAGTCGGGCTTCTGGGGTGAACTGAGAGGAATGACAGAAATTCTCACTTTCAAGTAAGAAGCAAAAAATCTAGTACCTCCAGGAAGCAAAACTCTTCCAAGTATTTGACTTCAAAAAGACTTTTGTCACCTGCAGAAGTTCTTTGACTTGGGAAAACTTCTGTTTGTCACCATATGCAAAAAATATGTTCACTAAATATATGATAGCATTATTTTTAAAAATCATGTTGGCGGGCTTCCCTGGTGTCGCAGTGGTTGAGAGTCCGCCTGCCGATGCATGGGACACGGGTTCGTGCCCTGGGCCGGGAAGATCCCACATGCCGCGGAGCGGCTGGGCCTGTGAGCCATGGCCACTGAGCCTGCGTGTCCGGAGCCTGTGCTCCGCAGCGGGAGAGGCCACAACAGTGAGAGGCCCGCGTACCACAAAAAAAAAAAAAAAAAAAAAAAAAAAAAAAAAAAAAAAAAAAAAAAAAAAAAACCTGAAAAAAATTGAAAAAAATAAAAATCATGTTGGCTTGTGTTTATCTCACTTTTGTGGTTAAAATCACGGGATTTGGAGAAGAGAGCCCTGAATTGAAATCTCAGCTCTCTGTCTCACTGCGCAACGTTGGGTGAGTTATTTGACCTCTCTGTGCTTCAGTTCTCTCATCTATAAAATGGTGCCTACTCAATGAGTTGTTGGAAGGATCCACTGTGATCATGTATGAGAAAATCAGTCTGCAGCCCAGCACGTGGTTGAGCTCGGCAAGATCGGCCAATGTTATCGATAGCATGGGTTTAGAGTCTAAAAAATTCTTCCATGGATTTTGTGTTTGCATTAAACCATGAGCACAGCCCTCAGAAGATTTCACAATTTTCTTCCCTATCATTATAATGATACATAATGTGCACAAAATAAAACATAATCTTTATCTGAGAAAGTGGATGAAGAACCGTTATTTCCTTATATTAAGTCCTTTTGTCCAGTCGTCTTTAAGCCACTTTGTATGTTTTGGAGCTTGTCCTTGCCTTTCAGAAAGCGGTCTATGTTCTGTTTCCTGTCTAGGACATAGCATGATGGACACATTGGCTGTCGCCCTACGGGTGGCTGAAGAGGCCATCGAAGAAGCGATCTCCAAAGCAGAAGCCTATGGGGATAGCCTGGTACGCCCCCCTCCACCCCCGTCACAACGTCTGTCTGGGAGGAGGTGTGGGTGGAGTCCTGGCTGCCAAGAGAAAGTGCAGGTTGTGGGAAAACCATCGTCATGAGAGCCATCCTTGACTAGAGCCTATCCTCCCCCTGCATTTGTGGTCAGGACTCCTGAGAAAGCGATTGCCAAGTCTCCCTAACACACCCACAGCTCACGACATTGTCTTCCTCTCTCTGCAGGACAAGCAGAATGAGGCCAGTTACCTGCGGGACCACAGGGAGGAGCTGACTGAGGAACTGGCCACAACCATCCTGCAGAAGGTAGGTGGGCCCTAGCATCCAGATGGCTGCAATTTACCACCCTGGCCTGGACCAGGGCCTTTGGTGAGCAGAAGAGCCGCCATAGGCGCCTTTGTTGTCTTGGGCACCATTTCTTCTCTTCTTCTCACTTTCTCCATTGTACTCTGGGGCTGATGCAGAGGGGTTGAATTGCACTGCAAAAACTAAGCGGTGTGAACGTGGTTGCCTTTAGGGATTGAGCTGGTGGGTGAGGAGCCAGGAACCCAGCCCAGAGACCTTCGTACAAATGGACTCATTAAATCCAAGTGGCCATGCCCAACCTAGCAAGCGGTGCAAAGAAGCTGAAGCCTTCCCTCGTGATGCTTGGTATCTGCCCCCTCCTTAGGGCTTTCAGACACTTCCTAAAGTCAGGATGTACAGCCAGAGACTCTGGGTTTGTGATCCACTTCCACTATTTATGAGCTGTGTGTCCTTAACTGATAACCTCTGAGCCTCATTCATCATCTGTAAAACGGGAAGAGTTACAGTACGTAGCTCTTAGAATTATTTTGAGAATTAAATGAGATAAAGCATTTATGGTGCCAAGCACAGAGACTGGCACACAGTAGGCACTTAATACATAGAAGTTGTCAGCATTGTAAAAGGACTACTTGTAAACTGTAAAGTGATGTAGAATGTTCAAGGCTTTAGTTGTGCTATTTTATCATAAGACAGACCTGAAATCAGATGGTATTCTGTTGAAACGAAACACTTTTTTTTTTAAGATTTTTTTTTTGATGTGGACCGTTTCTTTTAAAGTCTTTTTTGAATTTGTTACAATATTGCTTCTGTTTTATGTTTTGGTTTTTTGGCCACGAGGCATGTGGGATCCTAGCTCCCCAACCAGGGACTGAACCTGCACCCCATGCACCGGAAGGCAAAGTCTTAACCACTGGATTGCCAGGGAAGACCCTGAAACTAAGCTCTTATATGGCTAAGAATTTCCCAGAGATGGTCCCAGTTACCCCACATAGCACTGGAGCCCTCTCCAATAACATGTCCCCTTTGTCACCTGCCTCCTCCCCAGATCATAAGAAAACAGAAGAGCAAAAGTGAGCAGCACGTGGAAGAGGAGCCGGAGTGGCCACAGCCCCAGAGCTGCGGTGCGAAGGCAGCCAACGAGGGGACCACAGCCTCCCCGGGAGGCCACCGCGCCTCCACCACCTTCTGGGTGAGTCCCCACGCCATGCCGGCCCACGCCCTACAGGTGCCCTGCATGTGTGCAAGTCAGAGCCATTATCCCCACAGAAATGGGGACACCATGCTTAACATCTATAGTTAGCACATGTGCCCACCAGACAGCCTGAGGTTCCTGAAGGGCAGGGAGAGATGCAGAGAGCGCTGCGTGGGGGCCAGGAGGCCTGTGCTCTTACACACATGGAGGTGGGTTTTTACACAGAGACCAATCTAAGAAAAATAACGATGTCAATAGGCTTTTTAAAATTAATCCTGAAAAGAGTTGTACTGAGTCCCATGGAAAAAATGGCTTTCTGAAGGCCAGGTGTGTTCTTACAACTTGAGCACTTGCTTTACTGAAACTGAGAAATGACAACGAGAGAATTGCCACTGCCTTCTGAGGTCACATCTGGACGTGGGCAGGAAGTCGGGGTGTGAGTAGACCTTTTTGTTCGTCATCCCCAACCACAAAGCACAGTGTCCTTCCTGTGCCCCAAGGGTCTGGGCCTGCCACGTCTGCGGTAGAGTCACCAAGCCCATAAAATCCTTTGGTATGTGTTTAAGCAGCCCCCGGCAAGGATGTGTGGAGAATGGGATAGAGGCTGGGCCCTCGGTGTGGAAATTCAGCAAGAAAGAGCAGGACTGGCCAGCAGGGCTGGTGTTCTATCAGCTGCAGATGCCCACAGTCATAGCACAGGGCAAGGGACAGGGCAACACACAGGTGCAATTTAAAACTGGAAAGGCACAATAAAAAAGAATGAAATAATGCCATCTGCAGCAATGTGGATGGACCTAGAGATGATCATACTAAATGAAGCACAGGGAACTATATTCAATATCTTATAATAACCTATAATGGCAACAATCTGAAAAACTACATATATGTAAGTGACTCACTTTGCTGTACAATTGAAACTAATACAATATTGTAAATCAACTATACTTCAATTAAAAAAAAAAAAACTGGAAAGGAAGCCATGGGAAAATCACCACATCGCATGTTATTTCTTTTACTCTCCACCAAAAGGTGGGGACGGGTATTATTGGGCCCATTTTATAGGTAAAGACACTATAGTTGTAGCATAACTTGCCTAAGCTCCCACAGCTAGTGATCAGCGGGGTCGGGAGTTGAATACCTTTTTCCTGTTCCAAAGCTTTTGATCTAGCTTCCTCCTCTAAAACGTGAGATCAATGGACTCGATCCCTAAGGTCCCTTTCATCCCAGAGGTTCTAGGTCTGCACTGTCCCATATGGTGACCACAAGACACAAGTGACAATTTAATTAAAGTTAAATTTAAAATCCAGTTCTTCAGTCACACTGGCCACATTTCAAGTCCTCAACAGCCCCTGGGACTGGTGGCTACTTTATTGGGCAGTGCAGATACAGAACATTTCCAGCCTCCCTGAAAAGTTTTCTTACACAGCTCTGGTCTAGGGAGCTAGATAAAGACAGAGCGAGAAGCAGAGGGCATAAAAGCAGAAATGTTTCTGGAGGCCGGCCAGAGCCTGGACGTGAACCAGCAGGCCAAACCTTGGTTCTTGGGGACTTCGAAGAAGGTGGCTCCCCAACCTTTCCATGAGCTGTTCTCGCCTCAGACGCTCATCTTTCTCATCTGCCTGAGCCCCACTCCAGGGGCGCTGACTCACAGGGTCTGGGGTGGAGCTGGGCATCAGTACATTGACCCAAAGCTGGCAGGGGATGCCGGCAGGCTGCAGGCTTAAGGATGGCCTCTTCGTGATATCTTCAGGAGGGCATCTTGACCTACAGACCCTGGATGGCCCTAAACCAGTGGTCTCCTGGCAGTGCTTCCTCCTTTATCCTCAGTTCTCCAAGGACACGAATACCCTGCCTCCAGGGGTAACTGTGCAGAATCCCATAACGCTGCAGGCCTCCCTCCTTGGGCTTAACTGCAAAACCCAAACTTAATCCATCCCCATGCTGACAGGATTTCTCATCTACTCTCTTGAAAGAAAGTTCAGTGTGATTGTCCACTTTTTAATTTCCTCCTTTATTGTGTGGTTCTCCGCCAGTAGGGGGGTCAGTGCAATCTAGCTTTCAAAGCCTTAAGATGCAATATCCTGAAAGGCACCAGTGCAGGGGTTATAATTCATTTAGTGCCTATCTCTTTGGGCGCGTGTATATAAAAAGTCATCTCTGTATTAATACGGTGATCCTATTGATAATAATGATGACAGCAGAGGCTGGGCACATGCTATGTCCGGGGACTAAGGTGCATCTCTGTCTGACTCTGTCTCTTCTCTATCCTTCCCTATTTTCCTCAGCCTTTTTCCTTTGTGCTTTTGTCATTTTCCTCCCTCACGTTTGCTCACTCCTTTAAATGACTATAGTACAGACCTAAAGTATTTTTCATTATTGTTATAATTATTGGATTGAATTTGATGACTATGCCCGACCCTAAAAATACAAAGCAAAGATATGTCTCAGTTGTTATTCATATGAACACTGTTATCGATCCCTTTGCCCATAAACCCTTGATACTAAAAACATTTTCTCCCTGTATTATGATGTGGGCTCCTTGAGAGCAAAGACTTATTTTGAAGCCATGATTGGTGCCCCAGGGAGCCTGCCCTGGTGGCAATGATGATAATCATTGCAGTCATAGCAACAATATACCATTCCAAGAAATACAGGGAGAACAGGACGCTGCTGCCCACGCGGGGGACCAGCGGCTGCAGAGGAAGCTTTAACAAAGGTAACTGATGATCACACTGCAAGTTTTGCCTAAAGCTTCAGAACCAGCTGGTTTGGATGGCAGGTCCTGCTGGGTTGGAGCATGTTAGCCAGGAGTGCCTTGTCCCCAGGTTATCAGCAAAGGGTGTCAGGCACAGCAGCAGGACAGCATGGAAGAGCATCACCTCGGAGCCAGACAGACCCAAGGTCAAGCCCTGCATCTGCCCTGCACCAACCTTGTGCTTGGGCAAGTTATTCCAGGCTGCTGCAACTCACTCATGTGCACTCAATTGGACTGAGTGACGGGATGGAGGTCTTGCCCTGGCTCAGTGGCAGAGCTTAATAAATGCTATTATTTTGACTGATATTTACTGAGTGCATTCTGTGTGCTAGACATGGCACTGATTCCTTTCAGTGAGGAAGCTGAAGCTGAGAACAGATCCTCCCAAGATCCCACATAGCAAGAGGAGCTGGCATGGACCCTCTACCCAACACAATACTCATTCATGCCCAAAGAGTTAAGAGGCGGGGCCTGTTTGAACTTCTCAGTCCATCTTTGCAAGGCTTTGCTGGCATGCTAACATTCCTGAACCCATGGACTCCACCCTCCATGCCCAGCCCCCCAGCAGAGACATGCAGACACTGTAACTCAGGCCCGACCTGACATCACCAGCCCTGTTTCTTCCATGGACCCTAGGGTGGGTAAGAGGAAGAAAAACAAAAGCTGTGGGTGGGAACGAAAGGGTGGGCACAGAGGGCCCAGCCAGGGAAACAAGGCAAATAAATTAATCAAGTAATCCCATCACTTCCTGAGAGCCACAGAGGTTGAACCAACTGGCAAGTAAAAGTGTAGTGGTTCCGCCATCTCCTGGGCAATACGTTTACTGCAATGAGTTTGTGGCAAAACTGGGTCTAGGGTCTGGGGCTTTCCCACCCTGGCTGGAGACAGCAGGCCAGCAGTGTCCTGAGATGCGCTGGAGTCAGCTCATTGTGATTGTCAGGGTATAGCTGTTTTTCCTAGTGTGAAACAATGGCTTGCCTGAAATAGATGACAAAAGCCTGGCATCCTCAACTCATGAAAAACATAGATCCCATTTTCCCTGTTGGGACCACAGAAGGACTTTTCATTTTTTGATCTTGGCTTTCGTAGGTGAGGGAGCATTTTTGTCCTATAGAAATGGAGCCCAGCCACCTCCTACAGACACACACATACAGAAATAAAATATTGTTTGAGCCACTGCAAAATGAAATACTATCATTTCCTCTCTTTCAAACATGTATTCAGTGATTTACAGTGAGAAGTTTGAAGACAGAAAAATAAAGACCAAGGTACAGCAAACAGCTCAGGTGAGGCTGCAGTAATACTGCACGTGGCAATAGGCCATCAGCTCCTTAGGGCCACACCTGTGTCTTACATCCTACAAATTCAGTCACAAACATGGGACTGAGGGTCACATCCAAAAGACCATCCCTGTCTTCAAAGAGCTCACGGTCTATGGAGGAGTCGATATGTTGGAATAGGACTGTAGGAGAGACAGGAAGAGCCGTGCGATCACACAGAAGGGGGGTCTTCTTGCCAGTCCAAGGTGGGAGGCATGTCAAGGGTATGTTCCCCTGAATATATGGGGGTTTGCCATGGAAGGATTTTTTTTCCTTCATTTTTAATAACTTCATTTGCCAACAGACTGTCACCCTTAACCTCTGCCTCTGTGATAGCTGCTCATCATCTGTCAAGGATTTCACAAAATTATAAATGGCTCCCTGAATACCCAACCCCAAGAAAACCTTGGTTGCTGTGAAGTATCAGAGCTGTTCAGGGCGCTAGAAACAGGGTCAGTGCTTGCTGTGCCCTCAGAATGATGGAACTGGTACCCAACTGAGAGCCACCTGACGTGTGTGTTAGCTTTTCTCTCCTCCAAGACCTTGCCCTCCATGACATAAGTGAGGATGACAGTGGGCTTCTTCTTTGTTTTTCTTGATCCCCAGTCTCATCCAAGAAGTCAGTAAGATCATCATCATTATCATAATCAGGCACTTCTGAAAACCTACCCTGTAGCCCGCCCCAAATCACATTCACTCCACAGTAAACATTCATTGATTTCCAGTTCCGTACCAGTTACTGTGCCAGGGTCTGAGGATGTCACCATTAGCAGTCCATTAACCTCCCTCAGTTGCTTGCACCAGGCAAAAAAACAGATGTTGCAATAGAGTGTCGTATAACACAGCAAGAATAGAAGCAGCCAAGACCCTCAGCCCAGCTTGAGGAAGGGGGTTTCCCACAGACCGTGGCCTGTTTGAACTGAATGCACACTGAATCTCATCTAATCAATAAGAGGGGCAGAGCTCCTCCACTCCTGGGCTGCATTAACCTGTGACCGCTGCATCGAACGGCAGGTCTGGAGACCCATCGTACTCTCTTCTGTAATCAAAGGGGTGGGAAGCAGTTTGTGACCCTTGGTACACAGCTTAAAGCCTTCTGCATTTGTTATGCAAACCCATCTTCCTCCTGGATCGGCCTCAAGGTCTTGTGAGGGGAAACAGAAGAGGTTTCCAATGACTCTTTCTGGACCAGAACTGGCTGTACCACCCTCTCCAATGAAGTGTGCCAGACGCCCTATGTCTGCGAGCTGCTGGACCCTGGCCTAACCTGCGATGATGGTGATGCTGGGGCTCGATCCTCAGCCCTCGCTGAGTCTTTTCTCAGACTGGTTAACCATCCTTCGGGGCAAGGCTACAGAGTGCATTGTCCTCTCCCAAAACCCTGGTCATGATGCTCAATTTTCTCACCTATATATCCTGGATCCGGTGTTTGCTATTCTCCTTTGTTATTCTCAAACACCTTTTTAAAGCTCACACTTATTATGCAATTACTGTGTGCAGAGCAAGATTAGGTTTCTGCTTCTCAACAAATTGAGTCACTCAGCCAAGGTGTTGTGGCAGAGGTGGTCTTGGAGCCCAGATACAGCTGAGTCCTGAGTCCAGCCTCAGCCGCCCGAGGGCCCTGCCCACAGCTCTCCAAACATGCTCCCCTCTTGTCTCCTACTCTCAGGACCTGTGGCGGGAGAGGAAGAAAGTTACCAAGATGAGCCAGTTCCTCCCGGGAGAGAAGGGAGCAGGGCTGTTGTTGCTGAGGTTGGCCAGCTGGTGGCGCCAAACTGCCTGGGGCCTGAGTCAGAGATGGGTACTTTGCTTCCTATCTCAGAGACGCTTTCGTTTCTGTTTCACCCATATAAAAAGATCAAAGTAAATCACCAATAAAAAGGAATTCTTTCATTAAGTGACAATGGAAAAAATTGGTCTCTTTCTGTTTGGTGAAATTCGCTACACAGAACATTTGAGCTTCAGATTCTCAGTATAACATTTGTAACATATAGAAATGATACAGCTCAAACATGTTTCTTGTCAATCATTTGAAATCCCTTTTCTACCACTTGCCCTTAGGTTAGAGTTTATTTTCCTTTTTTTAACTAAATGGGAATGTGTTGTAAAGGCTCTGGGCTTGTGGACTGATCATCCTTGGTTCACTTGTCTATTGCAGCACTTAGATTGTGCTATAACTTTCTACATGCACTGCTGAAATGCTCAGGTTTGGAGGTCTTTGAAGGGAAGATGCTCTCATTTTCATCACACACAGTTGGCCCTAAGAAATCTTGGCCGAAAGAATGGCTGGGGAAACAGAAGCCATGTGAGAACCTGCTCTGTCGTATTCTACCACATCTTTGATGCCTTCTGGCAGGCCTGCGTGCTTGCCATGGAATAAACAGGAACATTTTGTGCCATTATATGGCATGATGCACTGATGTGCAACTTCTAAACCTCAATATGAGAAAAGACATTACCATCAGCTGTGTCTTCTCCATGCAGTGGGACGCCTGCAGATCTGAAGGCACTCCTCCTGGGGACTGTGCCTTACAAGGTCACCCCTTCCCCTCTTTTCTTTCCACAGCGGTCACAGTCTGCATTCTCACTCAGCAGAGAAGATGCCCTGAGGACCTCTTCGCTGGAGGTTGCATCGAGGCAGCCGAGGGACCAGCAGCCAAGGGAGGAGGAGGCATTGCCCAGCTGGAAGAGCG
>NW_006772145.1:325967-326543 GCF_000442215.2 Lipotes vexillifer
TGGATGAGACAAGTAACTGCTCTAAGCAGCATGTGCTTGGTCTATGGGTTTCAAAAATGCTGTTGGGAGGCTTCTCGGCTGTCGTGTGGTTGCTCAGCCCTTCCTACCATCAGTCTGAGTGGGGTGTGCCCATTTGGGACAGCTGGGCCACCAAGTCATGAGGTCTCTCACACAGCACACAGTATATACTGTGGACATGTTTCCCACATGGGCAGTTTTCCTTCTGAGACCCGTGAGACAGTGGGCAAGTGTGTTCAGATCACTTGGCTACACAGCCCCCCTTCAGCTACGTGTTCTGTGTGGACTAGGAGAAGGTGTCTTATTATATGTAGGCCAGGAACACCAATCCAACCTAGCAGGCATTCACTGCAATATCCAAGATACCACAGCTAATGCGGTCCTCAAACATTTGCAGGGCTTTTCAACTACTCATGGTAATAAGTGTCTCCACACCATAAAAGTAAACAAATAACAACAAAGAAAGAGCATTTCAAAGTTCAGACTTAGAAACTAACAAATTTAGGGGGTATTATAAGCACTTCTAAAAGACACTCCATTTCACAAAACCGTTCCTGC
>NW_006772145.1:326553-332977 GCF_000442215.2 Lipotes vexillifer
CTGCTGAATTATGAGCATTCCAAAAAAATTTGCAAAGGATCTTGGTTTTCAAAACATGATTTTGTGCATAAATTTCTCTAAACTAATTACGCCCATGTGTAATTTATCAGTTGCATAGAAACAAAAAACTTAGTTCAACAACATCACACACAGAAGAATGATTTCATACTTGGCTCAAAAATCCATGCATCTCTGGGGCCTCCCTGGTGGCACAGTAGTTGAGAGTCCGCCTGCCGATGCAGGGGACACGGGTTCGTGCCCTGGTCTGGGAAGATCCCACATGCCGCGGAGCGGCTGGGCCCGTGAGCCATGGCCGCTGAGCCTGTGCATCCGGAGCCTGTGCTCCGCAACGGGAGAGGCCACAACAGTGAGAGGCCCGCATACCGCAAAAAAAAAAAAAAAAAAAAAAAAATCCATGCATCTCTCAGGATGAAGATTTAAAATAAAAAATATAAAGCACTTGTATGGAAAACTGCTGGTTTTTCCGAGGACTGCTTGGTCCTTGACATGCTAAAATGTCCAGGCCAACCCCAGAAGTCTTGAAAGATGTCTGATCTGTTTAGCAGGAAGCAGGTTATTCCCTGGGGGCACTTCTCAGTCTCAGCAGAGCACAAATGTAGAACAGACGAGGGCCAGAAGCAGAGGTCATCTTAGAAGGGTAACTTCAACTGGGCTATTTTCAGCAGTTCTGTTTATGCCTCAGGGGAAAGGTTGGCTCTGGAGCCTGTTGGTCCATGGTTGAGGTCAGCTGTAGGGGACACTGTGGGCTGAGTAAACTCACCTTCAGTCGTCAGTCTTGACAGTGCTTACAGCAAGTAATGCATGCCCCCCGCCAAACACATTTTCACTTCGTAGACATTGAGCACCTGCCATATACACAGCATGTGCTCATTGCTGGGAAATAAAGAACAGGGGACAGTTCCTGGTCTTGAGTTTCTAACTGTGAGTTGTCTGCACAATCATGAAAGAGTGAGAATTTGGAGAGAGGAGAGGATGGAGGAGAGCTGGGTCCCAGAGGGTGTCCCAGTGCACAAAGGGAATATGGCACTGGAGCCCAGGCAGAGCTCTGAGAATTTCCCACAATGCAGCTTGACAACCAAGGTTTTCATGGGGTTGGGCATTTATGGAGCCATCCCTGCTTTTGCTGAGATAAAAACTGGCCACCTAGCTTTCCCAGAGCAACATGCAATCTGGAATTATAAAAGGCAGAAGAAGAGAGGAGCTGGTGATGGGCAGACCCCAGCCCACCATGTAGTGGGTGTGGGAGGAAAGTCCAGGACCACATCTACAACACAGCCAACCCTGGAGGCAGGCACAGAGTGGCATCACTAGGGCCTTCTCTCTTTGGCTTCCTCCCATGACCCAGGAGAGGCTGCAGACAGCTGGACTCATGTAGAGCTGCACATCAAGTGCCCCATCTTCCCCTGCAGCCTGTGGGTGCCCGTGTTCACAAGCGAGTGGTCTTTACCAGCCCAGGATGGGTTGCAGAACTGGCCAGGGGCTGGGGGTCAGGGGTGGGGGATGGGGGGCGGGATAGACAACCACAAAAATAGCCAAGGGTGTGCCACTAAGAAGAAGCATCAGATTCAGAGCCCCAAAGATGGTCCTGAGGGCAGACTTAGCGACTAATTGTAAGGCCCCAAGGATACACCTTTCCCCTGAGAGTGAATGCTCCACTGACGGGACAAGTCTGCACATTTGCATCATGTGGGTGTCTGTTTGGCTCACCCCAGAAATGGACCCTAATGCAAAGATCCGAGAGACAGCAGAAGCAAGAAGAAATACAATCCTGCAGCCTGTGGAACAAAAACCACATTCACAGAAAGATAGACAAGATGAAAAGACAGAGGGCTATGTACCAGATGAAGGAACAAGATAAAACCCCAGAAAAACAACTAAATGAAGTGGAGATAGGCAACCTTCCAGAAAAAGAATTCAGAATAATGATAGTGAAGATGATCCAGGACCTCGGAAAAAGAATGGAGGCAAAGATCGACAAGGTGCAAGAAATGTTTCACAGAGACCTAGAAGAATTAAAGAACAAACACCTAGAAGAATTAAAGAACAAACAAACAGATATAAACAATACAATAACTGAAATGAAAACTACACTAGAAGGAATCAATAGCAGAATAACTGAGGCAGAAGAACGGATAGGTGACCTGGAAGACAGAATGGTGGAATTCACTGCTGCGGAACAGAAAAAAAGAAAAAAGAATGAAAAGAAATGAAGGCAGCCTAAGAGACCTCTGGGACAACATTAAACGCAACAACATTCACATTATAGGGGTCCCAGAAGGAGAAGAGACAGAGAAAGGACCTGAGAAAATACTTGAAGAGATTATAGTCAAAAACTTCCCTAACATGGGAAAGAAAATAGCCGCCCAAGTCCAGGAAGCGCAGAGAGTCCCATACAGGATAAACCCAAGGAGAAACATGCCAAGACACATAGTAGTCATATTGACAAAAATTAAAGACAAAGAAAAATTATTGAAAGCGACAAGGGAAAAATGACAAACAACATACAAGGGAACTCCCATAAGGTTAACAGCTGATCTCTCAGCAGAAACTCTACAAGCCAGAAGGGAGTGGCATGATAAAGTGATGAAAGGGAAGAACCTACAACCAAGATTACTCTACCCGGCAAGGATCTCATTCAGATTTGACAGAGAAATCAAAAGCTTTACAGACAAGCAAAAGCTAAGAGAATTCAGCACCACCAAACCACTCTACAACAAATGCTAAAGGAACTTCTCTAAGTGGGAAACACAAGAGAAGAAAAAGACCCAGAAAAACAAATCCACAACAATTAAGAAAATGGTAATAGGAACATACATATCGATAATTACCTTAAATATGAATGGATTAAGTGATCCAACCAAAAGACACAGGCTCACTGAATGGATACAAAAACAAGACCCATATATATGCTGTCTACAAGAGACCCACTTCAGACCTAGGGACACATTCAGACTGAAAGTGTGGGGATGGAAAAAGATATTCCATGCAAGTGGAAATCAAAAGAAAGCTGGAGTAGCAATACTCATACCAGATAAAATAGACTTCAAAATAAAGAATGTTACATGAGACAAGTAAGGACACTACATAATGATCAAGGGATCAATCCAAGAAGAAGATATAACAATCATAAATATATATGCACCCAACACAGGAGCACCTTATTACATAAGGCAACCGCTAACAGCTATAAAAGAGGAACTCGACAGTAACACAATAATAGTTGGGGACTTTAACACCTCACTTACACCAATGGACAGATGATCCAGACAGAAAATTAATAAGGAAACACAAGCTTTAAATGAAACAATAGACCAGATAGATTTAATTGATATTTATAGGACATTCCATCCAAAAACAGCAGATTACACTTTCTTCTCAAGTGCACATGGAACATTCTCTAGGATAGATCACATCTTGGGTCACAAATCAAGGCTCAGTAAATTTAAGAAAAACTGAAATCATATCAAGCATCTTTTTTTTTTTTTTTGCGGTATGCGGGCCTCTCACTGCTGTGGCCTCTCCCATTGCGGAGCACAGGGTCTGGACATGCAGGCTCAGCGGCCATGGCTCAGGGGCCCAGCCACTCCGCGGCATGTGGGATCTTCCCAGACCAGGGCACGAACCCGTGTCCCCTGCATCGACAGGCAGGCTCTCAACCACTGCACCACCAGGGAAGCCCCCTATCAAGCATCTTTTCTGACCATAACGCTGTGAGATTAGAAATCATTTACAGGGGAAAAAACCGTAAAATACACAAACACATGGAGGCTAAACAATATGTTATTAAATAGGCAAGAGATCACTGAAGAAATCAAAGATGAAATTAAAAAATACCTAGAGACAAATTACAATGAAAACATGACGATCCAAAACCTATGGGATGCAGCAAAAGTGGTTCTAAGAGGGAAGTTTATAGCAATACAAGCCTACCTCAAGAAACAAGAAAAATCTCAAGTAAACAATCTAACCTTACACCTAAAGGAACTAGAGAAAGAAGAACAAACAAAACCCAAAGTTAGTAGAAGGAAAGAAATCATAAAGATCAGAGCAGAAATAAATGAAATAGAAACAAAGAAAACAATAGCAAAGATCAATAAAACTAAAACCTGGTTTTCTGAGAAGATAAACAAAATTGATAAACCATTAGCCAGACTCATCAAGAAAAAGAGGGAGAGGACTCAAATCAATAAAATTAGAAATGAAAAAGGAAAAGTTACAACAGACACCACAGAAATACAAAGCATCCTAAGAGACTACTACAAGCAACTCTATGCCAATAAAATGGACAACCTGGAAGAAATGGACAAATTCTTAGAAAGGTATAACCTTCCAAGACTGAACCAGGAAGAAATAGAAAATATGAACAGACCAATCACAAGTAATGAAATTGAAACTGAGATTAAAAATCTTCCAACAAAAAGTCCAGGACCAGATGGCTTCACAGGTGAATTCTATCAAACATTTAGAGAAGAGCTAACACCCACCCTTCTCAGACTCTTCCAAGAAATTGCAGAGGAAGGAAAACTCCCAAACTCATTCTATGAGGCCACCATCACCCTGATACCAAAACCAGACAAAGATACTACAAAAAAAGAAAATTACAGACCCATATCACTGATGAATATAGAAGCAAAAATCCTCAACAAAATACTAGCAATCAGAATCCAACAGCACATTAAAAGGATCATACACCACGATCAAGTGGGATTTATCTCAGGGATGCAAGGATTCTTCGATATATGCAAATCAATCAATGTGATGCACCCTATTAACAGAAGAATAAAAACCATATGATCATCTCCATAGATGCAGAAAAAGCTTTTGGCAAAATTCAACACCCATTTATGATTAAAAAAAAAAAAAAAACTCTCCAGAAAATGGGCATAGAGGGAACCTACCTCAACATAATAAAGGCCATAAAAAAAAAAAAAAAAGATCTGAGGGCCTATAGTTTATTTGGAGGTAAACCACAGGGAGGAGAGTAGGGCTATGATACAGGGAAGGGAAAACAGGCAACAAATGACTTGTTATGAAGCAAGGCACGACCACGGGTGACGAGCCTTCCCCGCTGGGGAACTCCAAGAGTTCCAATGGGCAAGGGAGCTAGGGTACTTATCCCTTAGCTCCCCAGGCATTGGTCAGGGCTGCTCCCAGGAGGTGGTGATTCCATCCTGCCTCAGGGCAGCCAGCACAGGCTCTGGTAACCAGAGAAAGCCTTAGGAAAAGCAAGATTGCTGCCCACTGGCCATTACTAGCTCCAACTGAGAGAGAGCCTGAGCATTTCTGGAGAAACCCTGATGGGCCCTTTAGTCGCTGCCTTCTGTAGTACCTGACTGTCAATCTTGGGGCATGGCACTGAGGAAGACACCAACAAAATAGAGCCCTTTTTCCCAGAAGACCTACTATTATCACAGGTAGAGCCCATAACATGCCAAAGGTAATAATACCCTGGTTAGCCTCTCTTGAATGTTCACACAGTCAGTGGAAACAGTGTTGTTGTAGTACGGAAGAGGAACTATAGGGTACAGACTTAGGGTATAAACATATCTGTCTTCTATACACATGTACAAGGAGTACACAGGTGCTGATCCAGTCAGGTGTTAAATAATAATGGTATAATTCAATTCAATAGATGGAGGATAAAAATAGTTGAGGGCCCTCATTGTAGTAGGCACTGTGATGGATGCGTCACATATGTTGTCTCATAAAAATCCTCTGATAGCCCGGAAGGGTCACACTGTCCCCAGTGACAGGTCAGGAAACAGGCTCAGAGATGCTCTCTGACCAAGGTCACATGCTAGTAATGGCCAGGACTGGGGCTTAGCCCAAGCTCTGCCTGAATTCAAAGTTCTTGTTCTTTGCCCTGCCCTACAGTGGCCTCATTTATAGGCAAGGGGGAAAGAGCTGTTAAGAATTCATCTTTTGCTCTGAGCAGGTATGGGTAACACACTTTATGAGCCTCACCTCATTTCATCCTCTCAGCAGCCCAGAGAAGTATTAGCTGTGCCCTTTTCATCAACCAGAGACCCAAGCTCGGAGACTCACACAGCGGCTAAGTGGCTGAGCATGCTCTCTGCCCTGGCCCTCTGACTTCCCAGCCTCTGCTCTTTCCTCTGCACGAGCTGGCTTTGGGACAGTGCAGGCCAAAGAGATGACTGAGACCCAGACCCTGCCGCAGGGCCCTTGTCATCGGGGAGGAGGGCCCAGCCCTGTGCATGATCAGCCAGAACCCAAGTTGGATCATGGAATGAACCAGACAGTCTGTCACAGCAACTCAGGGAAGGAGGAGGCCACGTATGGGCTGGGAGACCAGAAAGTGCTCTAGGAAGAGGGGCACAGGGGAGGTCTTTGCGGGGCCCCTTGTTCTAAGGCAGTACCAGCCCCTCTCTGATTTCTCTTTCCC
>NW_006772145.1:333164-342231 GCF_000442215.2 Lipotes vexillifer
CTTTCCCTCCTGCCTGCAGATGTGGCCCCAGTTTTGCAGAGCCCTGACGGGAACTGGATGGTCCTGAAGGATGGGGCTCTGCCCCCAACCCGCCTGCTGGCCAAACCTAAGAGTGGCACGTTTCAGGCCCTGGAGGCGGCCTCCAGCGTGGCGTCTGCCTACAATGAGATGGGCTCTGACAGCGAGGAGGACTTTGACTGGAAGGAGGCCTTGAGCACGCTGTGCCCACAGCCCCAGAGCCTGCCCAGGAACCCCCAGCCTCAGCCCACGCAAGCCCAGGGCTCAGACCAAGGCCCATCCGCCTACTCTGGGCTCTCCCCCAACCCCGAGGCCATGTGCTCTGACTCAGAAACCTCCTCGGCAGGCTCTTCCCGGGAAGCTGGGCGCCAGGCCAGGCTGTCCTGGTTGCAGAGGAAGGCCCCCAGGAATCCCTCAGCCGAGAAGATGCGCCTACAGGGAGAGCTAGACGTGAACTTCAACCCCCAGGCAGCCAGCAGGGAGACCTCAGACAGCAGCGAGCCTGAGGAGGCCCCCCACCCCGCAGATCGGAGGGCCAGGAGGTGGAGAAGGGCCCGGGTGGGCTCGGAGGAGCCAAGCAAGGAATTGTCTTTCCCCAGCGGCCATCCCCCGGAGCTGGACACACATCAGGTAATAAAGCTGGGTGCGTGCAAGCACACACACATTTTTCAGTAGGCTGTGCCCTCCTCCAAGCAGGAGTGGTGTGGAGAGTCCCGGGTTCAGAATCCATAGAACCGGATTCTCATCTTGGTTTTGCTGCTCAGTCACAACTCTTGGAGGCTCCATGCCCTCCTCTCTGGAGATGAAAGCTTAGAGTTCAAAGTGGGTTTGCAAAGTGTGGCCCCCAGACCAGCAGCCGCAGCAGCACCTGGGAACTTGTTAGAAATGCAGATCCTCAGGCCCTGCCCCAGAGCTGCTAAGTCAGAAATTCTGGGGATGGTGCCCAGGCATCTCTGTTATAACAAGCTCTCTTGGTGATTCTTCTGTGCATTCAAGTCTGATGGCCACTGGTGTGGGGTTAAGGCTATGGGGTTTAGAGTCAGCCTCCTCGAGTTCAAATCCAGCTGTGTGACCTTGGACAAGGCATCTTTTTAGGTCTCAGTTTCCTCATCTGTCAAATGGGGATAATATTAGAGCCCACTTCAAAGAATGGTTGTGATGAGTGAATAAGATAACTTTATAAAGAGCTGTCCTAGAACACAGCACAAGGGCACAGTCAGTATTGTTTCAATGTGATAATTCAGGGCACAGTTTACTAACATTCTGTGACTTTTAGTCCCCATCACAAGCCTCCTCGGAATCCTCAGTGCCACCTCCCTCACGGTTTACCTCATGAACCACCTTAGAGAATCTGATTAAAGCTATAGAATCTCTCTCTAGAAAAATGGACCTGTACATACAAACACACACACACACACACACACACACACACACACACACACACACACACACTTTGCTTACAATTTCAGGTAGTTCATGGACCCCCAACCAGATTAATTTTATATTCTGTGAATAAACCCTGCTCATGCCCAGCTCTATGCCTGTGATCATGCTGTGTCCTCGCCCTCACCTCTTCCTGGTTGTGATCACCATGAACTGAATATTGAACTTTGTGATGCTGACTCTGGCCTTCCCACAGCAGTATTTTCTAAATTCAAAAAGGACACATGTAGCCTGGAAAGTTTAAATGCCTAAAAGCAATGGATTGCACTATTTGAAACTGTGACCCTTATGGAAGATCTAGTTATGTTGCCTCTGCTTTCTGTAGGCACATCATCACAGGTACTTGCATTACTATCAACTTGACTTTTTAGGCTCCTGGAGAAACCACACCCACTTCCTGGATGTCACTGCATCTCCCATAGTACCCAGCTACCGTGCCTTGCATTCTTAGTTTGGGTTCCACCAAAAACAGGTCTGGAATTAAGGATTTGGATGTAGGTTTATGAGAGAGGCAATCCCAGGAAACCCAAGAGTGAAACAGGGAAATGAGAAAAGCCAATGAAGATACAATATAGGCAACTGGGGCTCCATCCCACCAGGGACCCACTGAGAAGTCATGTGGATCACAGCTCAGAATTCTCCTACTAGAAGATGGGGAAGAGTTACCTAGTCTCCCATCTCCCACTGGTAGAGAGAGGTCCCACCCAGGGTGGGCATAAACTCCATACACAGCCAGGTTTGCGTGGATGGTGCCTGAGAAATCCCTCGGATGCAGAAGAAGAGAGAGAGCCGGGTCTGAGGTGGGAAACTATCAGTGAGCCACAGATCATCCCCTGTGGCTGCAGGCAACTCATGTAGGTCTGGGGGATACAGCCTGGGACATCACCAGCCTCTGCTCCAGTGACCTTCTATGAATTGTCAGCCAGATCCCTGATCCTGGGGCTCCCATTAAGACAGTCATGAAAAATAAAATTAAAACAAAAAGACAGTCGTGCACTCAGAGGTCCTCAGGTCACAGAATTTAGCATCAGTGCTGCCTGACCTGCTAATATGTTGCCTAGAAATTTGGTCCAAGCTCTCATTTTCTCCTCTGTAAAATAAGATCATTACAAATCTGCCATGTGAGACTGTTGTGATCATAAATGAGAAATATAAAATTCTGTTCAACTGTGAATCATTATCATCTAGCTCAAGTGGAGACTGCTTTCCAGGGACTCTGGGTGACTTGCCTCAAGGGATATTCTTGAGAGTTGTCTGCATGATTCACTGGCAGGTATAAAATGCCACCTATCCACCATAACTAGGTGCCTGAAGCCTCCTATTTATTCTGAGGTGGCTTGTAAGTTGTCTTCTGCTGTTAATCCTTGCAAGGCATCAACAGGAGAAGGCAAGGGCCAGCAGAAAGAATCCAGGACATCTGCTGTGTCGGCCTCGTTGGCAGTGTTCCTTCTCCACCACTAAGTGGCGATGGCGTTGCACTTCTGGGGACTTCAAAACCCTGGCCCTCCTCGTCCTCCCTTCGATTTAGTTTACTAGGGCAGTTCTCGACCACCCCCCCAGCCCCCAAAAAAGTATATCTATATATATATACACACACACACACACACACACACACATATATATATGTATGTATATATAAAGTATTTGCATACTTATAAGTTATATAAGTGAATATAAAAATTATTAAAACATACAGATATAGTCTCCTTTGAGCACAACCCTAAATCCCTGCCATCCCTCCCCAAATGACTACATTTGTATTTGTGCATCATATATGTATAGCACATTTAGAAATATAGTTCTGTAAATGTATCTGTGTTTTAGCAAAATCGGCATCCTACTCCCCATATTCTTCCACCTTTTTCTCCTAACAGTATGTGATGGAAAAGTCAGAGCACACAGATCTCTGCACAGTACCTGCAAAAGATTGCATCGCGGTGGTCTTCAGCGGGGAGTGTGGGAGCGGCAGCAAGCCGTTCAGGGTGAAAGCAGTAAGGGTGCATTGCCTGATGAGAATTTTAAAACAATAATAAATCCAATCAAAGTCAGTCTTTTTAATTATCGTCTTGCACCAGGCACGGACAATTCTAAGTAATGCTAATGACAAGAGAACTTTATCAGTGTTGCTCCAAATATCGCGCCCAACCTCCTCGGTTCTTCACTGTTCCAAGGTGGGGAGGAATCCACAATTAATAGTTCCCATAATGATGGATATTCAAGTCTTTTTCAATGTTTGATGTTATAAACAATACTGCAGAAAATATTATTGCACAAAGCTCTTTATACAAGTACAGGAGTAGAATTTCTCACTGGAGGCATAGATGGATCTTTAATTATAATGAGCACTTGCCAAATTAAACTCCCAAAACTTCACAGCAGTCTACATAGCCATGCACCATAGAGCACATTTTCTCATATTGTCAACAATACTCAGTGTTGTCAGTCTGTTACACTGTTGCCAACTTTATGTGAGGAAAAAAATATATTTCTTTTTAGTTAACATAGTTACTACTAAGATTGAGCATTTTTTCCTATATTTACAGCTATTTGCATTTTTCCTTCTGTGAAAGACACATTTATATGTTTCTTCTATTATTTCATCAGACCAATTGTCTTTTTCTCCTTGATTTTTAGGAATTAGTTTTATTTTCTAATTATACTGTAGATGTTAGTTCTTTGAAGGTTACACACTGAAGATACTCTCCCATTGTCTATCACTTTCACCTTAACTTAAGTATACTTTACATGCAAAAATTTTTGTTGCTAATCGTTTATCAATTATTTTCTTCATTTCCTTTATATTTTGTACCTTGTTTGAGGTTTTAAATCTCCAAGGCAATTAGAATATTTTCCTATTTTTTCCTAATACTTTGTAGTTTTGTGTTTTACATTTAGCTCTTTAGTCTATCTGTACTTTACGCTGGGGGACGATATGAGGTTAGATCTAAGCTTACTTTTTTTCAAATTAAATATCTGTCATCAAATCATTATTAAATAATTCATCCTATATCTGCTATGAACAGTTTTCCGAGTCACGGAAGCCATATTAGAATCATAAACCCATTCCTTAAAAGATGCTGCTCCTTGAGAAGCAAGAAGAACTACAATCCTGCACCCTGTGGAACAAAAACCACGTTCACAGAAAGAGAGACAAGATGGAAAGGCAAAGGGCTATGTACCAGATGAAGGAACAAGATAAAATCCCAGAAAAACAACTAAATGAAGTGGAGATAGGCAACCTTCCAGAAAAAGAATTCAGAATAATGATAGTGAAGATGATCCAGGACCTCGGAAAAAGAATGGAGGCAAAGATCAAGAAGATGCAAGAAATGTTTAACAAAGACCTAGAAGAATTAAAGAACAAACAAACAGAGATGAACGATACAATAACTGAAATGAAAACTACACTACAAGGAATCAATAGCAGAATAACTGAGGCAGAAGAAGGATAAGGGACCTGGAAGACAGAATGGTGGAATTCACTGCTGCAGAACAGAAAAAAAGAAAAAAGAATGAAAAGAAATGAAGACAGCCTAAGAGACCTCTGGGACAACATTAAACACAACAACATTTGCGTTACAGGGGTCCCAGAAGGAGAGAGAGAGAGAAGGGACCAGAGAAAATATTTGAAGAGATTACAGTCGAAAATTTCCCTAACATGGGAATGGAAATAGCCACCCAAGTCCAGGAAGCACAGAGAGTCCCGTACAGGATAAACCAAAGGAGAAACACGCCAAGACACACAGCAATCAAATTGACAAAAATTAAAGACAAAGAAAAATTATTGAAAGCGACAAGGGAAAAATGACAAACAACATACAAGGGAACTCCCATAAGGTTAACAGCTGATCTCTCAGCAGAAACTCTACAAGCCAGAAGGGAGTGGCATGATATACTTAAAGCGATGAAAGGGAAGGGCCTACAACCAAGATTACTCTACCCGGCAAGGATCTCATTCAGATTTGACGGAGAAATCAAAACAGTTACAGACAAGCAAAAGCTAAGAGAATTCAGCACCACCAAACCAGCTCTACAACAAATGCTAAAGGAACTTCTCTAAGTGAGAAACACAAGAGAAGAAAAGGACCTACAAAAACAAACCCAAAACAATTAAGAAAATGGTCATAGGAACATACATATTGATAATTACCTTAAATGTGAATGGATTAAATACTCCAACCAAAAGACACAGGCTTGCTGAATGGATACAAAAACAAGACCCGGGCTTCCCTGGTGGCGCAGTGCTTGAGAGTCCGCCTGCCGATGCAGGAGACGCGGGTTCGTGCCCCGTTTCGGGAAGATCCCACATGCCGCGGAGCGGCTGGGCCCGTGAGCCATGGCCACTGAGCCTGCGCGTCCGGAGCCTGTGCTCCGCAAATGGGAGAGGCCACAACAGTGAGAGGCCCGCATAACGCAAGGAAAAAAAAAAAACAAAAACAAACAAGACCCATATATATGCTGTCTACAAGAGACCCACTTCAGACCTAGGGACACATTCAGACTGAAAGTGAGGGATGGAAAAATATATTCCATGCAAATGGAAATCAAAAGAAAGCTGGAGTAGCAATACTCATATCAGATAAAATAGACTTCAAAATAAAGAATGTTACATGAGACAAGGAAGGACACTACATAATGATCAAGGGATCAATCCAAGAAGAAGATGTAACAATTATAAATATATATGCACCCAACATTGGAGCACCTCAATACATAAGACAAATGCTAACAGCTATAAAAGAGAAAATTCACAGTAACACAATAATAGTGGGGGACTTTAACACCTCACTTACACCAATGGAAAGATCATCCAAAATGAAAATAAATAAGGAAACACAAGCTTTAAATGACACAAGAGACCAGACAGATTTAATTGATATCTATAGGACGTTCCATCCAAAACCAGCAGATTACACTTTCTTCTCAAGTGCGCACAGAATATTCTCTAGGATAGATCACATCTTGGGTCACAAATCAAGGCTCAATAAATTTAAGAAAATTGAAATCATATCAAGCATCTTTTCTGACCACAGCACTATGAGATTAGAAATCAATTAAAGGGAAAGAAACATTAAAAACACAAATACATGGAGGCTAAACAATACGTTACTAAATAACCAAGAGATCACTGAAGAAATCAAACAGGAAACCAAAAAATACCTAGAGACAAATGACAATGAAAACATGATGATCCAAAAGCTATGGGATGCAGCAAAAGCAGTTCTAAGAGGGAAGTTTACAGCTATACAAGCCTACTTCAAGAAACAAGAAAAATCTCAAATAAACAATCTAAACTTACACCAAAAGGAACTAGAGAAATAAGAACAAACAAAACCCAAAGTTAGCAGAAGGAAAGAAATCATAAAGATAAGAGCAGAAATAAATGAAATAGAAACAAAGAAAACAATAGCAAAGATCAATAAAACTAAAAGCTGGTTCTTTGAGAAGATAAACAAAATTGATAAACCATTAGCCAGACTCATCAAGTAAAGAGGGAGAGGACTCAAATCAATAAAATTAGATATGAAAAAGAGAAGTTACAATGGACACCACAGAAATACAAAGCATCTTAAGAGACTACCACAAGCAACGCTATGCCAATAAAATGGACAACCTGGAAGAAAGAGACAAATTCTTAGAAACGTATAACCTTCCAAGACTGAACCAGGAAGAAATAGAAAATACATACAGACCAATCACAAGTTAATGAAATTGAAACTGTGATTAAAAATCTTCCGGGTCTTCCCTGGTGGCACAGTGGTTGAGAATCTGCCTGCCAACGCAGGGGACATGGGCTCAAGCCCTGGTCTTGGAAGATCCCACATGCCGCGCAACTAGGCCCGTGAGCCACAACTACTGAGCCTGCATGTCTGGACCCTGTGCTCCGCAACAAGAGAGGCCGCGATAGTGAGAGGCCCGCACATCGCAATGAAGAATGGCCCCCGCTTGCCGCAACTAGAGAAAGTCCTCACATAGAAACGAAGACCCAACACAGCCAAAAATAAATAAATAAATAAATAAATTTAAAACTGAAACAAACAAACAAAAATCTTCCAACAAACAAAAGTCCAGGACCAGATGGCTTCACAAGTGAATTCTATCAAACATTTAGAGAAGAGCTAACACCCATCCTTCTCAGACTCTTCCAAGAAATTGCAGAGGAAGGAAAACTCCCAAACTCATTCTATGAGGCCACCATCACCCTGATACCAAAACCAGACAAAGATACTACAAAAAAAGGAAATTACAGACCAATATCACTGATGACTATAGAAGCAAAAATCCTCAACAAAATACTAGCAATCAGAATCCAACAACACATTAAAAGGATCCTACACCATGATCAAGTGGGATTTATCCCAGGGATCCAAGGATTCTTCAATATATGCAAATCAATCAATGTGATACGCCATATTAACAAATTGAAGAATAAAAACCATATGATCATCTCATTAGATGCAGAAAAAGCTTTTGACAAAATTCAACACCCATTTATAAGAAAAACTCTCCAGAATTTTGGCACAGAGGGAACCTACCTCAACATAATAAAGGCCATATACAACAAACCCACAGCAAACATCATTTTCAATGGTGAAAAACTGAAAGCATTGCCTCTAAGATCAGGAACAAGAAAAGGATGTCCACTCTCACCACTATTATTCAACATAGTTTTGGAAGCCATGGCAATCAGAGAAGAAAAAGAAATAAGAGGAATACAAATTGGAAAAGAAGAAGTAAAACTGTCACTGTTTGCAGATGACACGATACCATACATAGAGAATCCTAAAGATGCCACCAGAAAACTACTAGAGCTAATCAATGAATTTGGTAAAGTTGCAGAGTACAGAATTAATGCACAGAAATCTCTTGCATTCCTGTATACTAATGATGAAAAATCTGAAAGAGAAATTAAGGAAACAGTCCCATTTACCATTGCAACAAAAAGAATAAAATACCTAGGAATAAACCTACCTAGGGAGACAAAAGACCTGTATGCAGAAAACTATAAGACACTGATGAAAGAAATTAAAGATAATATGAACAGATGGAGAGATATACCATGTTCTTGGATTGGAAGAATCAATATTGCGAAAATGACTATACTACCCAAAGCAATCTTCAGATTCAATGCAATCCCTATCAAATTACCAATGGCATTTTTTATGGAACTAGAACCAAAAAATCTTAAAATTTGTATGGAGACACAAAAGACCCCGAATGGCCAAAGCAGGGAAAATAACGGAGCTGGAGGAATCAGACTCCCTGAGTTCAGACTATATTATAAAGCTATAGTAATCAAGACAATATGGTACTGGAACACAAACAGAAACACAGATCAACGGAACAGGATAGAAAGCCCAGAGATAAACCCACGAACCTATGGTCACCTAATCTATGACAAAGGAGGCAAGGATATACAATGGAGAAAAGACAGTCTCTTCAATAAGTGGTGCTGGGAAAACTGGACAGGTACATGTAAAAGAATGAAATTAGAACACTCCCTAACACTATACACAAAAATAAACTCAAAATGGATTAAAGACCTAAATGTAAGACTGGACACTATAAAACTCCTAGAGGAAAACATAGGAAGAACACTCTTTGA
>NW_006772145.1:342316-363985 GCF_000442215.2 Lipotes vexillifer
AGCTCATGCAGCTCAATATTAAAGAAACAAACAACCCAATCCAAAAATGGGCAGAAGACCTAAATAGACATTTCTCCAAAGAAGACATACAGATGGCCAAGAAGCACATGAAAAGCTGCTCAACATCACTAATTATTAGAGAAATGCAAATCAAAACTACAATGAGGTATCACCTCACACCAGTTAGAATGGGCATCATCAGAAAATCTACAAACAACAAATGCTGGAGGGGGTGTGGAGAAAAGGGAACCTTCTTGCACTGTTGGTGGGAATGTAAATTGATACAGCCACTATGGAGAACAGTATGGAGGTTCCTTAAAAAACTAAAAATAGAATTACCATATGATCCAGGAATCCCACTACTGGGCATATACCCAGAGAAAACCATAATTCAAAAAGACACATGCACCCCAATGTTCACTGCAGCACTATTTACAACAGCCAGGTCATGGAAGCAACCTAAATGCCCATCGACAGACGAATGGATAAAGAAGATGTGGTACATATATACAATGGGATATTACTCAGCCATAAAAAGGAACAAAATTGGGTCATTTGTAGAGATGTGGATATATCTGGAGACTGTCATACAGAGTGAAGTTAGTCAGAAAGAGAAAAACAAATATCGTATATTAACGCACATATGTGGAACCTAGAAAAATGGTACAGATGAGCCGGTTTGCAGGGCAGAAATTGAGACACAGATGTAGAGAACAAACGTATGGACACCAAGGAGGGAAAGCCATGGCGGGTGGTGGTGGTGGTGTGATGAATTGGGCGATTGGGATTGACATGTATACAGTGAGGTGTATAAAATTGATGACTAATAAGAACCTGCTGTATAATAAAATAAATAAAATTAAATTAAAATAAAATAAAATAAAAAAGATGCTGCTCCCTGACCTGAGATCCAAGAGAAATTTATCTCATGGGTCCTTGTGGAGAGAATGCAGAATACAGCACCCTCCCCAATAAACTGCTTCAAACGAACACACACTTTGGAGGCTGCTTCTCACAGTGTCCCTCAGTGTGGACCAATACATCGCTCTGCGGACAACTCAGCCGGGTCAGGTCTACGAGGGGTCAAAATACTCTGACCTCTGCTGGTCCGGGTTGCTCCAAGATTAAGTTGTAGGATCTGTAGAGGAGTGGATGGCTGCCTCCCCAGGCCCTGGCTCATGAGTGCTGTGCAGCTCTGAATTCAAAGGGATGCACCTGACAAGTGCCTGCAAGACCATGCATGTTGGAGGTAGTATGGCAACACCTCCACGCCCATGAACACTGAGGCACCTGACGGGTCCACCCACCTCGGAGATGTGTCAAGAGAACGCTCCCAAGCAAGCCCTTAAATCTTCTCAAATTGTGTTTGAATTTCCTCCCGTACACAGACCAAAGGGTGACAGTCCCCACCTCCCCATCCCCAATTCTTCACCATTGATTTTCATATCTTTTTAGGTGTGGAAACTTCCTTTAAATGAAAACTTAGAGAGCCTTCTGAGACAAGGCTGCCGTCCCCCCATGCCTCTCACTCCAACCTCCACAGCAGCCTAAGCAAGTACAGATCATAACCTGCAAACAGTTTAGAGCAAGTATGACCAAATACCCACTCGACAGCAGAAAAATCTTGAGTCAGGTATCTGTCAAGTGATTCCCCTTTTCGGTGAGAATTGCTGGGTGCGCCCTCTAAGACAAGCCGGTTGCAGAGAACAGGTCTAGAAAACAATGAGACATCTGCTGTATAACATTGTTTCTTAAACATTCTTGTGTCATAGGCCCTTTTGAGAACCTGATGAATTATTAAGTCTTCTCCCCAGTGGGGGGAGAAATGTGCATAAAGACAAGCGCTCAGAGCTTTACATTTTTAAACAGGACTCTGTTGGATATTAAGGATCATCCACCAAAAATACTGACTTCTGTTTTGCTATAGTTAACTTATAGCCCTACTTTGGGCAGATATCAAATAGAGGGGCTACCTGTCAGTTAAAGCCTTTACTTACTTGTGGCAGTATAACCGTATTCATTCCACGAGGCAAATGTTGAGCTCTCTATATGGCAGGGACTCGAACCCAGCCCACTCACAACAGATAGCAAGTCGTTTGCAATGAAAAGAAGGGAATCTGGAACACCCCTCAGCCCCGCTACCCCAGCCCCTACCCTGAAGGTCATCATGTGATTGTTCAGGAGACTCTTCCTGCCCCTTCTGAGATTCTGACTCTCACGCCTGCATTATGGTCCAGGTTCTGAATCATCATCAAAATCCAAGGATCATGTAACTTAGTCTATGTAACCCAATGCCAATCCAGAGTCAAAGAAAAAAACAAAGATGAAATCCACTGTTAATGTTGCTTCCTTCCTAAAGGATTTTCCCACAAAGTAATAGGCCAACTGTGGTCAGTATGAAAATAATTGTGTCTTAAATGCCTGTTCCTCATGTAAATATTGACCTGAGAAGTCCAGGCTAATGATTTTCCAGATATTTTATACAGATTGCCATAATTCTAGGGAATAAATGGCTGCTGTTTCAACAAATGGCATAGTTAATTCTGCCAGATTATAAAGGGAAAACAGACTAGGGGCAGAGCCCATCCTTCAGAGGGATTTGGGTTCTGGGAGAGGGAGATGTGACCCAGATTTGACTAAGGTTTTGTTTATTTTGAAATCAATTTTATATGAAGGACTCAGAGAACAGCTTGGGACTCACACCAGGACAACTGAGCTGTAATTATAAAAGCTAAAATTAAGGCTTCCAGATGACGCCCAGGTGCTAAGTTCCCATAAACTCCTTCACCAAATTCATCCCCAAGATCCGGGCCCCATATCTGCCTTCTGTGCAGCTCCACTGACCCAACTCGGACCCTTCCAGGTAAAGCAGTTCTTCTTGAGGCAGGAAGATTAAAAAATTATAATATTAAATTTGATAAAATTCCAGGTTCCATCTTCCCATTTCCACCCTGTTAAGTTGACCAAGGATTTGATGTATATTTTGGTACGTATGACTGTTCTTATCACACCAGTTATTTTTTTTTAAATGCCTTATTCACCAGAGTACAGCAATGTGAATAAATCTAGTTTTAGGTAACAGCAATACACTGGGAGAGGACAAACCTCTATCTTAAGGCACCAGAGACAGAACTTTTTCGAGTCCTCAGAAGAAACAGGTCAACAGTGGAGTCAGCCAGCCCCAAGGCTCATTCTGCTCTTCTTGGATTTGGGATAAATATGCCAAGGGATTTGCAAGTAAAACTATGTACATTTGTCATGTACAGTGCCTCTAGGGTTAGTTAACCTGTTGGGGCTTTTCTCTGACGTTGACTAAAATGATATCTAAAAGCAAGCTTCAGA
The DNA here is from genome assembly GCF_000442215.2 of Lipotes vexillifer. NCBI lineage: Eukaryota > Metazoa > Chordata > Mammalia > Artiodactyla > Lipotidae > Lipotes > Lipotes vexillifer. The sequence continues at coordinate 345,659 of NW_006772145.1, forward strand.
AATTCTGATTTTTTAGGTCAGGTTCAGTATCTTTCGTCACAGGGGCTGAGGAGAGCCACCAGGACACCAGGATATATTCATTGAAGGCTGACATGTAACATCTGAGAGTAATTCTTTAGCAGGGCTCTTTTTAAAAAGATGGAGAAAACCCAGAGCCTCCCACCTCCCCCTCAAATGACCTGGCAGTTGAAAGCCAGGCTCTAGGAAAAAGTGTTGCTAGGACTGCGGTTGTTTAGCCTGGAAGACATTGCCATTGCTCCCTTCAAATGTGTGGAGAATTTTGATGAGGATGATGATAAGGCTGAGTAGGAGAAAAACTGCTTTGAATTAAAGCAGGCAGGATTTCAAGGTCTATAAAGACAGACCACTTGGGCGACTGAAGGTAAGGACAGTCCTCTGAGACTGTGGCTCTGCTAACTGTTCTCCTTCCAAGGAGCATGGTTTAATTTGGAGCTTCTAGCCTCATCTTAGAATAATGCAAAGAGCTTGGCCTTCAGGGTCAGGCCATCTTCAGCTCAGCCATGCACTAGCCACCTGATCCTGGACAGCCTACTCAACCTCAGTGTCTTTGTGGATACAGAGGGAAAGACTGAGACCCTTGAAGGAGATTCTGTGTGCCTCGCCGAGGGCAGTGCTCACCCACATGGCTGTGCTCAGCTGCGAGAACTGTCCAGTTCTCACATACCCATTGCCTCCATTTATTTCCATCTTTGTTTCTCAATCTTGAGAATTCACAGATTACTCAAGAATTTTTCAGAGGATACCTAGTTTGAGAACAGCTGCATTCAAATTTAAATACTGTCAAGGTAAGAAATCTTTAGCACCACCAGAAGCATAAACGCAAACAAAGGAATGGCGATCCATGGCAGCACTCAGCTGTAAGGTGGTTGCCCTGGTAATCCAGAATGTGCCTTTTTTTTTTTTTTTTTTTAGGTTATCAGTGAAATGAAAACCAAAATTTAAAAATTAGTATAAAGAACTTGCAGACCACCGAGAATGGATTAGAGGTCTCTTGCTTAAGAAAATGTACTAGCTTATCTTAATGAGTATTCTGTCATCAGGTGTTTAAAATTTTACATCTTTATTTAGCCAGAATCTCCATGTTCCACACACTAACTGGAAGTGTGCAAAGAAAAGGCAATGTTTTGATCCTCCATAACCGCCTTAAATTTCCTCATCAGCCTCCGCATTCTGAAGAGCCGGGAATGTAAGCCAGGCAATCCAAGGAACACTTAGCCTCTTGCGATTTGATCAACTTTCTGTTTAAAACTGTATTTTTTTTAAGTAAATAACCAGTCGTCCAACCCCTCCACTTTCTCTACCTTCGCTGTCTTGGGGGTGGGGAGGGGGGCTTCTGGTGTCCTCTTAGAGCTGAGCTGTGTCCTCTGGGGTCCCTGCAGGTCTCTCAGTGATGGGGCCCCTGTTCATTAAGTCATCCCCCTCCTGCTCCCCGCCCAGCATCCCCCACCAGTGTCTAAGGCTCCCTCTCCTGTGTGCTCAGTCAGAACCCAGGATCTCTCCCTCAGGCCCCAGCTTGGCTCTCACTTTCATCTGCTTCCCACACGGCTGTCCAGCCACAGGGCAGCTACCTCATTTCCACTGTAGGGAGCCCCTGGGTGCTCACCTTCGAGCCACACCAAAGATCTTCCGTGAGCCAGCTTCTGGATGCCCTTGAGGCCACCCAGGAGCCTGGGAGATATTTGACAGATAAAGCTCAGTTCCTTAGGTGGATGCTTAACCCTCTGCAGTCTGACCCAGGCCTGTTTTCTCCATACCCCCAAGTTCCCCACTCTCTCCACTTCTGAGCCTTATTCCTCTAACTATACTGAGCATTTTCATACACCCTGGGTCTTAGTGATCCTGCTGCTTCCTCATCAAGAATGCTTGTCCCCATGTCTACATATTAAAATGCTCCTCATCTCTCAAGAACCTGCTCAGAGACCATCCTTCCCATGGAGCTGCCCCAAGTCCTCAGACCAAGGGACTCCTCCTTCTCAGGCATAATGGGGACATTACTCACCTCTCACAAGGCCCTCATCATGATTCTTACTCAGGGCCAGAAAAAAAAAAATTATCATTTCCAAGGGACTCTTTTTCTTTTATCAATCCAGTGATCTTTTTTCATTTCTGTCATCTATCTCCTTCTAATCACTTTTATATAGACAGCTCCCTTTAGCATTTGTCCAATTACAAACTGTATCAAGCAAATTTGGTGCACAAACATCATAAAGAATCTGCCACACACCTTTTTAGCAGAACAGGATGGTCTAGATTCTTGTTGCAAAATATGCATGATGAAGCCCTTCTTGTTGAATGACTAACTGAATGAAAATGCCATCTTTTCTCTTATCCTGATAAATACGTTGATTACTCATCGATTCTTGGGTTGAGAAAATTCACCTAGGACACTGTCATCTGAAGATTCTTAGTCTGAGATTTTACTTATACAATCAATTCCATCATCATTATTAGAGTCTGGGGAGCTGCTCTTCTCTTTAACTTCATCTTCTGAGTCATCTAATTGTGAAATGTTCTCTGTCTGTTTTATTCCTTTGCCATTATGAAAAATTTTGAATTCTCAACCATAAACAATGAGCTAAAAGCAGACTCAAAACGGTGATGATTTATTTTGATGTTGAATCATCCTTCTAGGTAATTCCATTCTTCTGTTTTATTATTCTAGTCTCCTTTTAGCATAATTGGAACTATTTGGTGAGTAATGATGAAAGATAATTCCCAGGATGATGAAACAGCAAAATATTTCAAAAGATAAGGAAAATGAAATCACAGAAATCCCTTCATGTATCTTAGATTTATAAAACGGTCCAATGAACCCAGATAGTAATTGCAAAATAGAATGAGTTTTATTTACAAAATTAGTACATTTTCTCTTTGTTTGTTGGGAGTCCTTCAAGAAAGAATAAAAGCCATGAAATGCCAAGCCTTATAAATAGATAGAACAACTTAAAGAGGAAACTCATAAACTAATACTGGGGAGACTGGTTCAGGATGGTGGAGTAGAAGGACATGTGCTCACTCCCTCTTGAGAGAGCATCAGAATCACAACTAACTGCTGAACAATTATCAACAGGAAGACACTGGAACTCACCAAAAAAGATACCCCACATCCAAAGGAGAAGACACAAAGAGATGGTAGGAGGGGCACAATCACAATAAAATCAAATCCCATAACCGCTGCGTGGGTGACCCACAAACTAGAGAACAATTATACCACAGAAGTCCTCCCACTGGAGTGAAGGTTCTGAGCCCCACATCAGGCTTCCCAACCTGGGGGTCTGAAAACAGGAGGAGGAATTCCCAGAGAATCAGACTTTGAACACTAGCAGGATTTGATTGGAGGACTTCGACAGGACTGGGGGAAACAGAGACTCCACTCTTGAAGGGCACACACAAAGTTGTGAGTGCATCAGGACCCAGGGGGAAGGAGCAGTGACCCCACAGGAGAATGAACCAGACCTACCTGCTAGTGTTGGAGGGTCTCCTGCAGAGCTGGGGGGAGGCTGTGGCTCACCACGGGGACAGGGACACTGGCAGTGGAAGTTCTGGGAAGTACTCCTTGGCTTGAGCCCTCCTGGAGTCAGCCATTATCCCCACCAAAGAGCCTGCAGGCTCCAGGTCTGGGTCGCCTCAGGCCAAACAACCAACAGGAGGGAAGTCAGCCCCACCCATCAGCAGACAAGCAGATTAAAGTTTTATGAGCTCTGCCCACCAGAGCAACACCCAGCTTTACCCACCACCAGTCCCTCCCATCAGGAACCTTGCACAAGCCTCTTAGATAGCCTCATCCACCAGAGGGCAGACAACAGAAGCAAGAACTACAATCTTGCAGCCTGTGGAACAAAAACAACATTCACAGAAAGACAGACAAAATGAAAAGGCAGAGGACTATGCACCAGATGAAGGAACAAGATAAATCCCAGAAAAAAACAACTAAATGAAGTGGAGATAGGCAACCTTCCAGAAAAAGAATTCAGAATAATGATAGTGAAGATGATCCAGGACCTCGGAAAAAGAATGGAGGCAAAGATCAAGAAGATGCAAGAAATGTTTAACAAAGACCTAGAAGAATTAAAGAACAAACAAACAGAGATGAACAATAACTGAAATGAAAACTACACTAGAAGGAATCAATAGCAGAATAACTGAGGCAGAAGAACGGATAAGTGACCTGGAAGACAGAATGGTGGAATTCACTGCCGCAGGACAGAATAAAGAAAAAAGAATGAAAAGAAATGAAGGCAGCCTAAGAGACCACTGGGACAACATTAAATGCACCAACATTCGCATTATAGGGGTCCCAAAAGGAGAAAAGAGAGAAAATGGACGCAAGAAAATATTTGAAGCAATTATAGTTGAAAACTTCCCTAACGTGGGAAAGGAAATAGCCACCCAAGTCCAGGAAGCACAGAGAGTCCCAAGCAGGATAAACACAAAGAGAAACACCACAAGACACATAGTAATCGAATTGACAAAAATTAAAGACAAAGAAAAATTATTAAAAGCAACAAGGGAAAAAAGAAAAATAACATACAAGGGAACTCCCATAAGGTTAATAGCTGATTTCTCAGCAGACACTCTACAAGCCAGAAGGGAGTGGCATGATGTATTTAAAGTGATGAAAGGGAAGAACCTACAACCAAGCTTACTCCACCTGGCAAGAATCTCATTCAGATATGATGGAGAAATCAAAACCGTTACAGACAAGCAAAAGCTAAGAGAATTCAGCACCACCAAACCAGCTCTACAACAAATGCTAAAGGAACTTCTCTAAGTGGGAAAAACAAGAGAAGAAAAGGACCTACAAAAACAAACCCAAAACAATTAAGAAAATGGTAATAGGAACATACATCTCAATAATTACCTTAAATGTGAATGGATTAAATGCTCCAACCAAAGACACAGGCTCACTGAGTGGATACAAAAAAAAGACCCATATATATGCTGTCTACAAGAGACCCACTTCAGGCCTAGGGACACATACATACTGAAAGTAAAGGGACGGAAAAAGATATTCCATGCAAAAGGAAATCAAAACAAATCTGGAGTAGCAATACTCATATCAGATAAAATAGACTTTAAAATAAAGAATGTTACATGAGACAAGGAAGGATACTACATAATTATCAAGTGATCAATCCAAGAAGAAGATATAACAATTATAAATATATATGCACCCAACATAGGAGCACCTCAATACATAAGGCAAATGCTAACAGCTATAAAAGAAGAAATTGACAGTAACACAATAATAGTGGGGGACTTTAACACCTCATTACATCAATGGACAGATGATCCAGACAGAAAATTAATAAGGAAACACAAGCTTTAAATGACACAATAGACCAGATAGATTTCATTGATATTCATAGGACATTCCATCCAAAAACAGCAGATTACCCTTTTTTCTCAAGTGCACACATTCTCCAGGATAGATCACATCTTGGGTCACAAATCAAGCCTTGGTAAATTTAAGAAAATCGAAATCATATAAAGCATCTTTTCCGACCACAGCGCTATGAGATTAGAAATCAATTAAAGGGAAAGAAACACTAAAAACACAAATACATGGAGGCTAAACAATACGTTACTAAATAACCAAGAGATCACTGAAGAAATCAAAGAGGAAATCAAAAATTACCTAGAAACAAATGACAACGAAACACGACGATCCTAAACCTATGGGATGCAGCAAAAGCAGTTCTAAGAGGGAAGTTTATAGCAATACAATCCTACCTCAAGAAACAAGTAGAGTCTCAAATAAACAATCTAACCTTACACCTAAAGGAAGTAGAGAAAGAAGAACAAACAAAACCCAAAGTTAGCAGAAGGAAAGAAATCATAAAGATCAGAGCAGAAATAAATAAAATAGAAACAAAGAAAACAATAGCAAAGATCAATAAAACTAAAAGCTGGATCTTTAGAAGATAAGCAAAATTGATAAACCATTAGCCAGACTCATCAAGTAAAGAGGGAGAGGGCTCAAATAAATAAAATTAGACATGAAAAAGGAGAAGTTACAAAGGACACCTCAGAAATACAAAGCATCATAAGAGACTACTACAAACAGCTCTATGCCAATAAAATGGACAACCTGGAAGAAATGGACAAATTCTTAGAAAGGTATAACCTTCCAAGACTGAACCGGAAGAAACAGAAAAAATGAACAGACCAATCACAAGAAATAAAATTGAAACTGATTAAAAATCTTCCAACAAACAAAAGTCCAAGACCAGATGGCTTCACAGGTGAATTTTATCAAATATTTAGAGAAGAGCTAACTCCCATCCTTCTCAAACTCTTCTAAAAAATTGCAGAGGAAGGAACACTCCCAAACTCATTCTACAAGGCCACCATCACCCTGATACCAAAACCGGACAAATATACTACAAAAAAAAGAAAATTACAGACTAATATCACTGATGAATATAGATGCAAAAATCCTCAACGAAATACTAGCAAAAAGAATCCAACACATTAAAAGAATCATACACCATGATCAAGTGGGATTTATCCCAGGGATGCAACGATTCTTCAATATATGCAAATCAATTAACAAATTAAAGAAGAAAAACCATATGATCATCTCAATAGATGCAGAAAAAGCTTTTGCCAAAATTCAACACCCATTTATGAGAAAAACTCTCCAGAAAGTGGGCATAGAGGGAACCTACCTCAACATAATAAAGGCCATATATGACAAACCCACAGAAAACATCATCTCAATGGTGAAAAACTGAAAGCATTTCAGGAGCAAGACAAGGATGTCCACTCTCTCCACTATTATTCAACATAGTTTTGGACGTCCCAGCCATGGCAATCAAAAAAGAAAAAGAAATAAAAGGAATACAAATTGGAAAAGAAGAAGTAAAAGTCTCACTGTTTGCAGATGACATGATACTATACATAGAAAATCCTAAAGATGCCACCAGAAAACTATTAGAACTAAACAATGAATTTGGTAAGCTTGCAGGATACAAAATTAATGCACAGAAATCTCTTGCATCCCTATACACTAACAACGAAAGATCAGAAAGAGAAATTAAGGAAACAATCCCATTTACCATCACATCAAAAAGAATAAAATACCTAGGAATAAACCTACCTAAGGAGGTAAAAGACCTTACTCAGAAAACTGTAAGACACTGATGAAAGAAATCAAAGATAAAACAAACAGATGGAGAGATATACCATGTTCTTGGATTGGAAGAATCAATGTTGTGAAAATGACTATATTACCCAAAGCAATCTACAGATTCAATGCAATCCCTATCAAATTACCAATGGCATTTTTTACAGAATAGAACAAAAAAATTTTTAATTTGTATGGAGACAAAAAAGACCCCGAATAGGCAAAGCAATCTTGAGGGAAAAAAACGGAGCTGGAGGAATCAGACTCCCTGATTTCAGACTATACTACAAAGCTACAGTAATCAAGACAATATGGTACTAGCACAAAAACAGAAATATAGATCAATGGAAGAGGATAGAAGGCCCAGAGATAAACCCACGCACCTACGGTCAACTAATCTATGACAAAGGAGGCAAGGATATACAATGGAGAAAAGACAGTCTCTTCAATAAGTGGTGCTGGGAAAACTGGACAGCTACATGTAAAGAGTGAAATTAGAACACTCCCTAACACCATACACAAAAGTAAAGTCAAAATGGATTAAAGACCTAAATGTAAGACCGGACACTATAAAACTCTTAGAGGAAAACATAGGAAGAACACTCTTTGACATAAATCACAGCAAGATCTTTTTTGACCCACCTCCTGGAGTAATGGAAATAAAAACAAAAATAAACAAATGGGACCTAATGAAACTTCAAAGCTTTTGCACAGCAAAGGAAACTATAAACAAGACAAAAAGACAACATTCAAAGTGGGAGAAAATATTTGCAAACGAATCAACAGACAAAAGATTAATCTCCAAAATATGTAAATAGCTCATGCAGCTCAATATTAAAAAAACAAGCAGCCCAATCAAAAAATGGGCAGAAGACCTACATAGACATTTCTCTGAAGAAGACATACAGATGGCCAAGAGGCACATGAAAAGCTACTCAACATCACTAATTATTAGAGAAATGCAAATGAAAACTACAATGAGGTATCACCTCACACTGGTTAGAATGGGCATCATCAGAAAATCTACAAACAACAAATGCTGGAGAGAGTGTGGAGAAAAGGGAACCCTCTTGCCCTGTTTGTGGGAATGTAAATGGATACAGCCACTATGAAGAACAGTATGGAGGATCCTTAAAATACTAAAAATAGAATTACCTTATGACCCAGCAATCCCACTACTGGGCATATACCCTGAGAAAACCATAATTCAAAAAGACACATGCACCCAAATGTTCATTGCAGCTCTATTTCCAATAGCCAGGACACGGAAGCAACCTAAATGCCCATTGACAGACAAATGGATAAAGGTGTGGTACATATATACAATGGAATATTACTCAGCCGTAAAAAGGAACGAAACTGGGTCATTTGTAGAGACGTGGATGGACCCAGAGACTGTCATACAGAGTGAAGTAAGTCAGAAAGAGAAAAACAAATATCATATATTAACGCATATATGTGGAATCTAGAAAAATGGTACAGGTCAACCGGTTTTCAGGGCAGAAATAGACACAGATGTAGAGAAAAAAATGTATGGACACCAAGGGGGGAAAGCGGGGGGTGGGGGGTGGGATGAACTGGGAGGTTGGGATTGACATATATACACTAATATGTATAAAATAGATAACTAATAAGAACCTGCTTTAAACACAGGGAGATCAGCCTGGTGCTTTGTGACCACCTACAGGGGTGGGATAGGGAGAGTGGGAGGGAGATGCAAGAGGGAGGAGATATGAGAACATGTGTATATGTAGAGCTGATTCACTTTGTTATAAAGCTGAAACTAACACACCGTGGTGAACCAATTATCCTCCAGTAAAGATGTTAAAAAAAAAAAAAAAGAACCTACTGTATAAAAAATTAAATAAAATTAAATTAAAAAAAACACAAACTAATATTGCGTCCAGTGGACCCTAATGGTACTTTGAGGGTTATCTTGCTAAGATTCCATACATATCTAATATAAGGTGAAAAATAGAGTGAGAGTTAGAATGTCATGTCTTCCTGGACTTCCCCAGGCCTGATCAGGGCTATACTCATAGAGGGAGCTTCAGAGATAGTAGGAGCTGGAGATGTAATTGTGTAATTATCAAGGGAAGGGTACACAGTATTCCTTATGTATGCGCAAGGACCTCGCACCATCTCAAAATCTGAGATTTACCTAGAATACCGTTCTTTCCTCTCTCCCTTTTAGCTGGGTAGCTGCTACACTTTGAATCTCCACTCAAACATCATCTCCACAAGCAAGCTTTCCCTGAGTCCCAGCCCTGCCATCCGGTGCCCCTTAGAGGGCTGTCAGAGCCTCCCTCCCCACCCACTGCTTCTGTGCACTTGTCAGGGTTTTAGTGTCTTCTCCACTAGGGGGCGGGCGGAGGTTTGCTCAGCTTTGCATCCTCAGCACCAGCACAATGCTGACCCTAGTGGGCACTCGGTAAGAATTTTGCAAATGAAAAACACTGAAGTCACTTTTCTGAGTACAGGTGCTCACCTGCCTAAATTTTTAACAAAGTGTTAAGATGCATGCGTTTGAAGAAGTAAAAATAAAAAGTCCATCCATAGGGAAAGCAGATCAGGTAAGAGCTTCATTTTCCTGGATTGTCCTTTACTCAGGGATTATTGGGAACAACAAGCAACATGACTGTAGCAGAAGAGTCTTCAGTTCATGATTCTGGCTTTCATTTAGGTGTCCGGTGATTTATCAAAGACTGACATCTGCAATGAGGCTCGGCACCCACAGGCCGGCACAGACGCTGCAGGAGAGAAACGGACAAACAGGCTGTACGAGTTGGCAATGAAAATGAGTGAGAAGGAAACTTCCTCTGGGGAGGATCAGGAGTCCGAGCCCAAGACAGAGTCTGAGAACCAGAAGGAAAGTCTGTCCTCTGAAGACAACAGCCAGAGTGTCCAAGAAGAGCTGAAGAAGGTAAGCTCTGTGAAACCACCTGCAGATGGCTTGGTTTCTGCAGCTGGGGTGTGGGGGAAGGTTCTGCATTTGTGCAGAGATGTGCTGGGACCCCAAAGAGCACTCTCTAAAATGCCCATCCCTATGTACTTGGGAGAGCCCAAGAAAACTCTGCTTGATTAACACTGTTATTCAATCAGGAAAATAGCACCGCGTGTCCTTGAAAGTCTCCCAAGACCTCTCATCTCCTATTCTTCATCAAGACAGCCCTTACATTTCGAGTCTATAATGTAGTACCCATGGTCTCTCTCACTGGTAAAGAGCTGTGTTATTTCCCGCCCCACCCGCTCCCAAAGGAATGTTTCCTGTGGATTGAGAACATCTAGCCAATGCTCTTTTAGCCAATGATGATGCTTCATTTCATAGTATAAAGTCTTTGTGTTGAAAGTGGCCTTCTGGATCATTTATCTCTGCAGTTTTCAGATTTTGGCTTGTTTGACTTAGCCAGAAGGCTTTCTCAAACAAACCTTATATGGAATCCCAGTGCTTTAAACAGATAAAAGGACTGCTGCTCTGAGGGTCCCCAAAGCTCCAACCACCTGATCTTCAGTCCCACTGTCCTCCCTTCCTTCCCCCAAGCTGGCCACTGAGTTCCAAGGGACATTGTGTGGAAGGCACAGAAAATAGACCCTGCCTCTGGCAGAAAGGGATCCCAGCCTTTCTGCCCACCGTCCTCCAGCACATGCCTGGGTTCCCACTAGAGCTCCACCAAGTACGTTCACACTAGACTTGGCCCCCTGGTCAGGATATCCCTGCTGCCTCCAGTGGAAGGGGAAGAAGCTAGCATTTGTTCAATGTCTCCTACATGCCTGGTGCTTTGCACATGTTAGTTCATTTAATATAAAACCTTTGAGGCAGACACAGACCCATGTTGCAGATGAGGAAACTGAGTCTAGTCACAAAGGTACTTACCCAACGCCCACAGCTAGTAAGTTTCAGAGCTGAGGCTGCATCACAAACCTGCTTGGCATCAAATCACAGGCTCCTTCCTTTACAACAAGCTGCCTCTTCTGGAACTCAGACAAGATCTTATCTGGTAACATCTAGACTTCTTTGTACTTAGGATCAATTTTTTCCCTATTCTGAGAGTAGGCTATCTAAGCTAACAGGCTGCTGGTAACCCATGTGCATGGTGAATGAGTCCCCTTCATCTGCTCAACAGCCAAGCTGGGGTACTGTGCAGGAGCCTGGCCAACCCAGGAATGACCACAGGTGGTCCAGAGCAGGCCCCAAGGGAAGTGGGGACCATCCTCCCTGAGGGTGAGGCCCTGAACCTTACAACACCTCAGACTCTGCCTTGCATTCATTCCCAACCCGGCCTCCATAACCATTGAATCCTCACTCATAAACCTGCCGGGTCCTTTGCCTGGGGATGGCGCACATCTCTTTCCCCCAGCATGTTTGTGGGTGGAGAGCAGATCTTGGCCTTCACCGGCAGCCCTTCCCCGGGATATGGGCTCCGACCCATTGCCTCTTCAATGGTTATGGGTTCTTATCCTCTCTGTTACTTGAACCGATGGCCCATTACAATCACATTTGTCTGCTAGAGCTGAGAGCCAGACGGTAACTGAAGAATATCACATTATTTCTTACAGTGGCTCCACATCCTACTGGCTTTGCTGCCTGGTGGTCCCAAGGCACCAAAAGCTCATGCTGTACCAGCAGCACGCCGGGCTGGGATGAGCCACGCACACAGGCCCCTCATCAGCCTGCAGGCCTCACCTTCTTGGAGGCACAGCCATCCGTCTGTACTGTGCTCTTCTGGGCAGAATGTGAACAGGGAAAGGCGGAAAATCCTGGGTGCTTGGCCAAGCCCTCCATCCTGCCCCCATCCTGCCCTGTGCCCTCGCTGAGCAGGAAATTAGGGGAGTTGCTTTTATTCAAACTCCCAAATGTGTCAGTTTCTCAAAGTTTAAGTCCTTCCCACTGCCGACCATGAATCAATGGATTAAATAGTCAACCAGATATCACTTGTGTATGTAAAGACCCAGATAGCGAACAAAAAGAGGTAATCAATATATATCTCTCCATCAGGCATAGGCTACTCTGATTAAAGGAAAACAGAAATATACGTTCATCTATGGAAGATTATTTAGAAGCAGAAGGGTATAGAGATAGGCTTCAGGATTAGACTGACTGTGAAACACATCCATGCAGTTTGCAAACTTTGGACTTTGGTTCTAAGCCAAGGCCATTTCTTGCCTGCTTCCTACACCCCACCCCCTAGCTGCCCTCCTTGGCCCCTCCAATCCTTTCTCTACCCAGCAGCTGGAGCTGCCCTGCGGCCCTTGAACTTGCTCCCAGCCTGTCGACAAGCCCAGGTCTGGCTTGTTTTTATATCGATCCCTAAAAACCAGTCTAGGTCTTCATTGTTGACCGGACAAACACAAGTTGGCCGTGTCTGTAAAATGGGGATAATCATACCCCCTTATAGAGTTGGGAGGACTGAATTATGCAGCATAGAGGTAGCACACAGCCAGAGCCCAGCAAATATTAACAACCTCACAGCCCCTTTAACAACCTCAAGGAAAAGAAACTTCACTGTTGTGAAATAATGCCCCTGTGTTAGCACTGAGGGAACAGCTTGACACGTGCAGTGTCAAGCCAGAGGTCTGTAGCCACGTTCGGTGCTTCATCATGCTCTGAAGAATGTAATGGGGAAAATACCACGTCAGAACCTCCCAGGTTCACATCGTCGGGATCAGAGTAACTATGACTTCCCTTGTAATCCGACCACAACTAGTTTGTCCAGCGCTCACACATGTACACACACACGCCATGGTCGGGGAGCAGATCTGGGCTAAAGAAACTGTTCCAGAAGCTGTTCGTGCCTGCCTTATCTCTTTACCGTGCTACTGCACACTGGCCCAAGGTCCATCTGCCTGGGGGCTCCCGGCACAGCAGGAGCTCCTCTTCCTGTGCAGAAGGCAGGCTGGGAGTGAGAGAATAACACTCCCCTCCCCAGGAGCAGCCCTAATCAGTGACTGATGTGAAGAGTGTAAATACTCCACTCCTTTGCCTCCATTGGGGTGGTGACCCACGGAGTGTGTGCTACCCACTGATGCCCCGAGTTCCCCAGCAGATTTGGCTCTGGGCACCCGCAGTGAGGACCAGCTGGATCTGGCTGCCTTCTCTTCCCTGCCTTGCCCCACCCCCTCCTCCACTGGTTCCTGGGATCACTTCCCAAATAAACTCCATGCACTCGAATCCCTGTCTCAGGGTCTGCTTCTGGGGAAACCAGACTAAGAGTAACCAAACAGGAAAACACACAGAGCCTCCAGTTCACAAGCACTCACTGCAGTATTTGTGACTAAGCAGTGGAGAAATCCAAATGCCTAACTGGCCGCTAATGGCCTCTGCCTGACCACGAGGATCCCTTACACAGAGAGAGTTTTATCCAGACTTCACCATCCCTCCTGCCTCTATCGCAGGTTCTTCTCTCTGGGAGTCAAAGCAGAGGAATGTGCATATTCCCATAGACACAGGGACATCAGTGGCAGTTCAGTGTCCTTGTTATGACAACCCATGTAGGTTATTAGGGCTTCACAATCCTGTCCAGCAGCAGCAGAACCATTTTAGAAACACGCTGTTTCTTGATGGGAGTCAGCCCTTCGCTGTAGGCAGACTTGTCCCTACAGCTGATTCACTTTGGCTGGGTGTCGGGGGCCCAATGATGATTCAAGGATGGTCACTGCCATCTGAATTTTAACTACCTGAAGAACCAGCTTGTAAAACTTGGGGCCAGCCCAGAAACCTGGATTCCTAGAGGCCATGTTTTTAATTGAAGTCATCTTGGTTTCATTGAACCTCATGGTCAACCTTCCAAACCTTGGGATCCTTCAAGCCCGGGAATAAGCACTTGCTTCCCCTCTGCCACTGGGCAGGTGGCTGTGTCAATGGTTATGGAAGAAAGGCCTGGCTGAAGTGGTTCCTAGAACCATCTGCCCCTGGATATGCAGGTGCTGCATTCCTGAGAGAAGGACGCAAAGAAAGGTCAAGAACTGGCCTGACTTTGGAGACTACATGCAGGGGCTGAATCTCCCACAAAACCCTATCTCCCCAAGCTTAAAGCAGTGATCCCCAAGGTCCCTGCTCACTCCAAAATCCCACGGTTCTAGACATGTAAGGCATTAAATAGGTTTTTGTTTCCTGATATTAGTATCATTTATGACACTATTTATATGACAAAAGATGTCCTATGTGTCAAGCTTTTGGAACATGAGTGTTTGTTGAAGGCCCATGTTAGTGAATTCTTGCATTATAGTCAAATTTGTACATGCAATGTCCTGAAAGCAAAGTGTCTTTGTTTATTAATTATCACAAGTAGCTGAATCATTGTGTTTTAGTTTCACAAGGGAGTCACAGACCAGCAGGTAACTCCCATATTCATAGTTTCACGGAATAATTCTCCTCAAAGTACTGAGACTTCCCTAAAGTAATAAATGTCTTTCTCCTCAAATAAGAGACAGATTTGTGCATCTTCTCACAGCTGCTCCCCATTGACTAGCATCAAGTCATATAGAAACACAGTACTGGTCAATGGATAAGCAGGCAGATTGATTGTTGTCTAAGAAAACCCAGAGCTGTGGGTTTCTGCAGTTTAATGTGCTTGTGAAAAACCTTTTGTTGATATCACAGTGTTAACATAAAATCAAGTATTGTCCACGTGTGTCTCACCCTTGTAAAATGACTCACCATCCACATGAGGATTCAGGGTCTTTCACCCCAGGTAGTATCTTATTTGAGAAGCATGTCTCCATCTTCAGTTGGTGCTAAAGGTTCAATCCCCACTTATATCTTACAAGCCACACTGATCTCAGTAGGCCTTATGCCTGTTGCCTCTTCTAACTTTCTATTTAACTGCTGCGCTAGGAAAAAAGAGAAGCTTTAGCTGTCCACTTAGAGCTACAGCTCTTATCCACAGCGCTTGAACAGGTGAGGTTTCATTTCACTCCTGTTGTCACTGGTGTCACTCATTCCCACACTTGTGTCCTGTGTGTTTGGGGCAGAGGCCTGCACGGCTGGGAAAAGAGTTCTGGGTTCTCTCCTGGATTACGAGGCCTTCAACAGAACATCTTCTTCTCTAGGCAAAAGATGAACTGAGCCCTCGAGAATTAATATACTCATAATGCTAATAGATAAAAAGGCAGTCTACATAAGCAGACAATTCACCAAAAACAAAAACAAAAAAAGAACAATGTAAATGACCAATAAGCATATGAAAAAATATTCAACTTTAATTGTATCTCAGCTGTATTCAATACAACACCGAGCCCAGACCTTGGCATATGGTGTGCACAGTCATTTTTTCCATTCAACAAAAGCACACTGAGGCACTGGGAAGACAGCCATGAACAGGGCAAAGTTTATCGTTTGTTCAGACAAGCAATAAAAATGCAAATTGAAATAATGAAATGCCACTGTGCCTAACAAGTTGGATGGTTAAAAAGAACAATAATCAATGTTGGTAAGAGTTCAGGGAAATAGGCAGTCTAATACCCACAAAGTAGCACATATTAGCACACTGATGACTTGGTAACTCTAAGCAATCAAAGTGTGCATATCCTTTGATCCAGCGAATATGCTTTCAATCATTTATCCTAAGGAATAACTGGACAAGCAGCCAAGGGTATATCACAGTGCAGTTCATCAAGTGTTATATTTTTATACTAGGAAAACTTTGAAACAACCTAAGTGTCCAACAATAAGGGACTCTTGGGGAAATGGAGGGGATGAAGTCCAGAAAACAGATGGGGCACTGGCATTGGAATGGCAAAGACAGAATAGTCCAGATACAAGTAAGTGGGTAAATTTGATGTTTAGGAAGATGACGAGAGTTTGTTTTACGTTCTATGCTTCCCCCCCTCTGCCCCTGTTACCCAACCAAACCTGGGTCTGCTCGCCTGGGGCACAGTAAAGTCAATCTACTGACACTGGGTTGTGGTGAAAGAAAATGTAGTGTTTATTGCAGGGCACCAAGCAAGATTGGGGATGGCTAATGCTCAAGAGGCCGGAACCCCTGATGGCTTCCATGGAAAGGTTTATAAAGATAGGGTGAGCGAGAGGGTTGCAGGGCACATGATCAGCTTGTGTACATTCTTCTGATTGGTTGGTAGTGAGGTAATGGGGAGTCAACATCATCAACCTTCTGGTTCCAACCTGTCTGGGGCCTGCCTACATGCTGGTGGTCAGCATGCAGTTAATGTTTTCCACCTGCAGGGGTTTCAGTATTTGCAAAACAGCTCAAAGGATATGGCTCAGAATGTTATCTTATAGCCCTTGAGAGGAACTAAAGGTATTTGACTTTGTTTAATGGCTAAACTATTATTATTTTGTCTTGCTTGACTGTTTTCCTTTGTTTCTGCATTTTCTCACTTCTAAATTTATTAAATTTATTCTTTGGAACTCGGGGATGGCCTAGGAGGCTAAAGTCTTTCTACAAACAAGAGGTGGGCAGAGGACATGGGGGCAGGGGATGGTCTGTCCTGGGAAGGCCCCATAAGGTCCTGCTTGGTCTCTAGCTTTCTGAACTAGAAGGCAAGTTTGCCTTCTGAAAGTGAGGGGACAGTGAAATTTGAGTGTCAGGATTGTGGAGAGGGTTTGAAATAGCTATTGCATAGAATGGGAGAAAAACGTGTGGAGAAACATAAAGGATCCCCAGGGTAAGGTCAGAGATCACAAACATTTACTTGAGATAAAAAGAGCCTGTAAAAGAATACAGCAACTATACACACTACTATATATAAAATAGATAAAAGACCTATGGTATAGCGCAGGGAACTATATTCAACATCTTATAATAACCTATAAGGGAAAAGAATCTGAAAAGAATATATAGATAGGGGCTTCCCTGGTGGTGCAGTGGTTGAGAGTCCGCCTGCCAATGCAGGGGACGCGGGTTGGTGCCCCGGTCCAGGAAGATCCCACATGCCGCAGAGCGGCTGGGCCCGTGAGCCATGGCCGCTGAGCCTGCGCATCCGGAGCCTGTGCTCCGCAACGGGAGAGGCCACAACAGTGAGAGGGGAGGATAACGCGAAAAAAAAAAAAAAAAAAAAAAAAAAAAAAGAACATATAACTGAATCGCTTTGCTGTACACCTGAAACTAGCATAACATCTGAAACTAGCATAACATCGTAAATCAACTTCAGTAAAAAAAAAGAAAAGAAAAGAATACAGCAACTTTGAATGCAAATAAATGCAAAATAAAAATTCATTCTATTCAAAGAAAAGGTCTAGTAGTAGCAGGTCTATTCATGAATCCATATCATTCGGCACAATTATGCAATACAGCTCAATAGGTACTGGGATTTACATTAGAACTCCCCATTTCATAACTAAAATTTATAGATGAATCTCAAACCAGACTGGAGGAGTGGGGAGATAAAATGGAAATTAATTCCAACCACAATAGGAACAAAAAAATGTGAAATTAAAGCTTAACAAGAAGACTGCAGATCTCTCAGAAACCTACCAGTTTTGCTGGTAGGAAAGACAGTGTAAAGAAGAACTCTTCCAAAATGAGGGTAGACATTTACTGTAATTTAAATCAAAATCTGAACCAGAAGTTTTTTTAACTTTTCAAAAGGATTCGAAAAATCACCTGATAAAATAAAGTCAAGAATAACTTAGAAATGCTTAGAAAAAATAAAAGAAATGAAGAGGACCTATCTATTAAGATAGTAAATCATGTTTTAAAGGCAGAATAATTAAATTTGTGAGATATTGATAAAGGATGCAATGAAATAGTCCAGAACATACTTAATTTAACTCACAATTGATCTCATAATTACCACCCACCTCTCACCCCTGGTTGGGAAGAGATCATTTTTTAATAAGTGTGTTGAGACGTATGTGCACTTGTTCTCTTGGGGGAAGGGATGTGGCAAGAGAGGAAGGTCCTTAATGTTCTCTCCAGCAAAGGAATGAATGGCTCCCCCAGGTTTGCAGGGCCAGCAATATGTACAGGAGACAATAAGGAAAAGATGCCAACTTCCCATGAGAGGTAGTGGCACAAGTTCTGGAGTTTGAATCCTTGTTCAATCCTTGTTACAAATAATTGTTGAACTATTCTAAGAGCTGTAATACAGTAGGGACCAGAGAGAAAAGGTCCCTGCTCTTGCGGAATTTACCCACTGTTGGGGGCGACAGCTGATAAGTATGTAAACACATACAGGGGAAGAGGTCCTTAGTGATCAGTGCTAAGGAGATTCAGCAG
>NW_006772145.1:363995-382761 GCF_000442215.2 Lipotes vexillifer
ACGGATGGAGTTGGAAGGAGTATGAGTCATGGATGGTCCAGACTTTTCTGACCAACTCTGTTTTCCACTGAAACCCGAAAGACACAAAGGGAAAAGTCAGGCAAAGATCTAAAGGAAGGGCTTTCCAGGACGAGAAAAACATGCAAGGCCTTAAGGTGGAAATGACCTTGACAAGTTCAAGGAACGGCTTAAAGAGCTAGGGTAGCTGGGGCAACGTGGCCAAGGGGAGACTGCTTGGAGAAGTGAGAGAGGGAGGGGCCAGAGCAAGCCAGCGGTGTGGGCCATGCAGAGAACTTTGGCTTCTATTCTGTGTGAGATAGGAAGCACCTGGAAAGGTTTCAGCAGAGACATAACAAGGAGGACCTTACATTTATCAAGATCACCCTGGTTGCCATGTGCCACCTCCCTTCCAAGTGAACGTGGAAGGTGGTTTCCTGTGTCACTGGGCTACTACAGAGCTGAGCACGTGCCCTGGCAGAGCCCTGGTTACCACCAACAAGTGGGGAAGTGTGTCCAGTGAGTATCAGGAAATAATTTTCTGAGGAACAGCCAGTATGCTAAGCAAAAGAGACTGACAACCATGATCACCTCCTCTGCCAGGACAGGAAGTCCTGCCTGCCCTACACCTGCCCGGGCGGGTATGGTCAAAGGCAGTGGCCCCAGCATTCCCCTCCTCTCTCACCATCACCAGGTCCTGGAGTGGCCTTGCTCAGATGCCTACATCAAACAACAGGGACTCCACCAAGGAAGGGAAAGAAAATGACCATGGGGAAACATACAGACCAGTGGGTTTAATTCTGGAACTAAACTAAATGTGCAAATAGCACATTTTAAAAAATTCATTTTGGGCTTCCCTGGTGGCGCAGTGGTTAAGAATCCGCCTGCCAATGCAGGGGACATGGGTTCAATCCCCGGTCTGGGAAGATCCCACATGCTGCGGAGCAATTGAGCCCGTGCGCCACAACTACTGAGCCCATGCACCGCAACTACTGAAGCCCATGCCCCCTAGAGCCCATGCTCCGCAACAAGAGAAGCCACCACAATGAGAAGCCTGCGCACCTCAACGAAGAGTAGCCCCTGCTCACCGCAACTAGAGAAAGCCCGCATGCAGCAACGAAGACCCAACTCAGCCAAAAATAAAATAAATGAAATAAATTGTTTTTTAAATTCATTTCAATTATCACAATTTTTAAAAATCTTAGTTTTTTCATAGGTGGCTTTGACCATCAAAATCTAAATGATTTAAGAACCCAAACATTCCTAGAAGTCCATTCTCTGATCTCCATTACATTTCATGTTTCAATTTATTACATAGGCTAATTTATTAGGTTCATACTCCAATTTCTTTCCACAATTCTGTGCCACCTTCTTTCAAGTCAGTCGCTGGGGATGTGAGTCTGTTCGTGGAGAATGTATTTTGACGGGTTGTAGAGGCTTCGCCGGAGCGCCTTATGTTTCGTGAGAACTGAAACATATTTGCATTGAATTTTTCTAGCAGATTTCTGTCAACTATTTAGGAGGACATATGGAGTTTCTTTTCTTTCCTTTGAGAAGGAAAAAAATACATGAAATCAGGGCATTTGGACAAATTTCCTTGCTTGCTCTGGCGGTTTGATAGAAGCATTTCATAAAGCCAAGGCAGCATCTGTAATGTGGGACAGAAAAGTAATGAGCGGGCTGTGAAGTCTGGATCACACTTAGATCAGATTTCCTCAGAGACCACATTCTTGTTCACTCTGATTGTTTTTGGTGGCTCCATCTCAGGTAGGCTCAGTAAGGCTCAGAACAGGAGCTGGTCGCTTGGGAGATCTCAAGCTCTGTTGTGTAGCTTGGTCATTGGTGTACAAATCAACGAGCTTGTTCTGATTGATGTCACTTGGTGGAGGCTACAGGCCCTTCTCTCGCTGATCTGTTGTTCATGGATCTGATTATTCAGTTAGATTCTGTTCTTCCATCACTTTCTGCAGTCCACTGGGTCCCAGGAATTATGCAGGTGGAGGAGGTGATGTGGCAGGTGGGAAGGAGCGTGGACCTTGAAGACCAAAGTCTCTGGGTTCAAATCTCAGCTGTGCATCTTCTTCCTTGAGCCACAGTTTCTTCGTCTCTCAAGATGGGATGAAAACAGCCACCACGTCAGGTTGCGATGAGGGTTACACGAAATCACGAGAAGCCTGGGGTCAGACCCGGCACAGGAAGGACACACATTAACACTGAGCTGGCTTCCTTCCTTCATCTCTTCCTCCCTAAAGGGCTCTCTCAGGAGCAAGGTGTCCCAGGAGAGAAGGTGAGGCCCCGTACCATTTTACGCAACTTAAACATTGAAAGACTTTTCTCCTCTGCCTGTAATTCCTGCATGGGAGCCAACATGTTTTTAGAAGACTCTGTTAAAGTTCTTTCTGTTTCCTTTGCTTCCAGACTGACCCCAAGGTCACACATTAACGGAACCTGCTTGCCCCTCTGCAGGCCCACAGCCTGTGGCTCCCAGTGCAGGGTAGGACCTGTTTTCTGCTACTGGGTCTTCCTTCCCTTCCCCTGTCTCTGCTCTCTGAGGACAGGGACCCAGGCTTACTCACTCTGCATCCCCTGCAGGGCCCAGTGCAGTGCTGGGCATAGAGTAGATGCTTCCTGAAGGCTTGAATTAAATTAGTGATGATGGGAAATAGTAGATGATGTTTGAGGGCCTGGCTTGTTCGGTTGCCCAGCTAGGCAATGACATACCTTATTTTTATTGCCTATCAGTACATATGGTTCAGTATGCTCCCTACTGGGAAATGGAGGGTCCTGCGTGCGCGCGTGCATGCGTGTGTGTCTTGAATGTCAGTGCCAGGTTGTTTACTGTCATTTCTCAGGACAAACCATTCTGTATTCTGATATTGTGTCTTCCATTTTTGGTGTTAAGGTGTCCCTTCTTTATGAAATTATGGTGAAGCCAGACAGTAGTAGACCATGGTGGCTTTTTTTTTTTTTTTTTTATATTCTTACTTAGCAAGAGAAAAAAACGGAAAGAGCAGCAAAGTTCAACTTTTTTTTTTTTTTGGTTAAAAAATAGTAAAAAGCATCCTTCAAAACACCAAGTAGTCAAGGAAAGTTGTTTCAAGAACACAGTACAGGACTTCCCTGGTGGTGCAGTGGTTAAGAATCCACCTGCCAACGCAGGGGACACAGGTTCGATCCCTGGTCCAGGAAGACCCCACATGCTGCGGAGCAACTGAGCTCATGCTAGCCATAGCTACGGAGCCCACACGCTGCAACTACTGAAGCCCGTGCCCCCTAGAGCCCACGCTCCGCAACAAGAGAAGCCACCGCAATGAGAAGCCTGTGCACCACAACAAAGAGTAGCCCCCGCTCGCCGTAACTAGAGAAAGACTGCACGCAGCAACCAAGACCCAACACAGCCAAAAAGGAAAAAAAAAAAAAAAAAAAGAACACAGTACATAATAAAAGGTGTCTAAGCTACTGGCCATCACCAGTAATGTGCCCATCTTGAGCCAGTAGGGCAGGTGGGAGAGTTTTGAGGACAGGTGGACAGCTCTGGACCCAAACACTGTGGACACTTGGCATATGCTGACTAATTTCATCTTCTCAAAACCCCCTTGAGCTAGATGGTTCATAGCTGAGGCTCAGAGAGATTAAGTTATTTCCCCCAAATCTACACAGAGTAACCTGAATTTCCCAAGCCTCATGATCTGGTGTGTACAATGAGGAGGTCACCTTAGCATCCGTCCCCACTAGGAAACCACAAGACCGGAGCATCCACCCACCCCCACTGTCTCCCTCCATTATTTGGGGGAATCTAGGGGAAAGATCTCCCACATGTTCACAGTCAGCCCTCTTATAGTGGCCTGCTCAGGGCTTTCACCAGGCTGCTGCTGCTGCCCAGATCCACCCTAGGAACCAGCCCTGCCCAGGTGCCTTCTCCATAGAGGCTCCAGATCAGCAAGACCAGGGCCAGTTTATGACTTGTGGGCCCAAGCACTTTTGCCTTTGTGGACCCTTTCCTCCACAAAAAACCATCTAAAATCATATTTTACAATTGTGTTGGTATAAAGATTAATATTGTGTATTAAAACGTGTGCCTGGAACTAATAGTTCATTTTTCCTTATGATTTTAAAAGAAATTAAGCCATTTTCATGGACCCCCTAAAAGAATGGTGGGCCCTAGCCTCCACGCCTGCTGAGCCCAATGGGTAAGGAGGCCCTTTGCAAGACCCTGCTGATGTGGCAGTCCCCTCGCCACTGCCCTCCCTGCTTCATAGATTGACCCATGGACCTCAAAGCATACTGCCTGCTTCTAAATCTCACAAAAACCCTAATGTCAATGTCCTTTCAGCTTCTATCTGTTTAGGTCTTATTATAGGTGTCAGAACAATCCCCAGAGGTGGAACTGGGAAATTCCCTCTTCTGCCCCAGAAACCTGGACACATCATTTAATCCTCAAAGCTTTTATCCCACATTGTATCAGGTTCTGTCATATCAAGACTTATATCAAGTCACATAAATAGATACCCCAGGCCTCTGTCACAGCCCCAGTTCATCACACACAGCCAGATACTGAATCCGTTTTGGCGCTGCTGAGACTGGCAGACACATGTGCACGCACATGCCCAAGGGTAGAGAGGGGTCTGGGATCAGGCCTCTGTTATTCCACCGTGTTCTCTTCCTATTAAGCCAGGCAGCTAATGAGACCCTGCTACTCACATGTTCACAAGTTTGAGCCATTCTGGTAAGCAGCAGTCCCACTTATTCCAGCTTGAAATGAGTTTGCATTTCTTTGTCCAACACAAAGCTTTGAAATGAACGATGACACTGGAAAATTATCAGGAGAATTTGCGAGGACTGCAAATAAGCAGGTATATCTAGTGTTTAGGATGGAAATATTTTCTTCTTTCGAATTCTAGAGACTCAGAATCTCCCCCTGGCAACACTTTGCATGCTGCATGTCTTTGGAAAACAGTTTATAAGGAAGAGTAAATGGAGGAAGAATTTGTTTCTAGCAACATGTTTTTATAGGAAGAGAAAGGGCATGGCTACAGGATGGAGAGATTGCTTGGGCTCAAGTTTGTGGGTAGTGAGACAAAAAGTAAAGGAGTCTGCTCTGCCCTGCAGTCCCTAGAAAGAAGAGAAAAGATACAGGTGGGATTTTGACGTGGGTCCTGGTCTTCTTTCTCAGGTCCACTGACATGGCCACTGTGGCAGGCCCCCACCTCGGAGTGGTACATCACCTCCTTAAAGGTCAGCATTGGTCCTGCTGTTGGTCACAGTCTGGCAGGAAGCTGAGTCTTTGTTGAGGTTGACGCTTGTTTCTCTGCCGCACTGCTGAGCGATGGAGGAAACACTGGAGGTTTCTCATTACCTTCTGTACCCTGAGCGTGGACTCTTGGTTCCAGCCCGGTGATTGTAAAGTTGACATAATAGATCTGATGTTCCACAAGGGGATGTGACACAGACCGGGCTCTAGAGGAGGACACTCAGGCTCTCAGTGGTGACCATGCGTGGTTGGGAGGTCAAGGAGCATCAGTGTGCCAGAGCAAATACATCCCCGGGGCATATCAACAGCTGAAAGCTCCTCCTCCACCCTGGAGAAGCCATACTGGCTATGCTGGGCATTTTGAAAGGGAGTCATGCATGTACCCGGCACTTAATAAATTTGTTGTTTAATTTGTGTTTCTTTGATCACTAGAAGGTTGAATTTGGTTACTGCATGAGTCCACTGGCCATTTTCATTCCATCATCCATGGGGCCCTTGGCCACGAGTGTCTTTGAGGCCAACCTTCCTGTTCTGCAACAGCCCCTATTCTGTCAGCTGATTTTCTTCACACTTTCACATCTCCCTTATTTGATACCATGGACCTGTCACACTTGATCCATCTTATAATTAACGTCTGGAGTAACGTCGGCTGCCGTCATAGAGAGCTCTTTCTGGCTCTGGAATCGTGCCTTGTTTGTGCCATTCAGCTCAGGTCTCTGGAGCTGTGAGCAATAAAGCAGGAAGGCTCCTATAGATTTTCATTTCTCCCACACACAGGGCTCCCTGCCAGCACCTCTGAATCCTCACCAGCTTTTTATCTGAACAAAACCCTGTCTGGTGCTAAATATAGCTTTATTTCACACAATTGTAGAAGGTACTTTCTACTTTTAAATCTAGACTGGGCAGGGAACAGGACATTTACATAACAAGTTGGTGTTAACCCTGTGACAAACCTAATCGCTTACTGGCCTAGTGAGTAAGCTAAGGAAGGAGGAGGTTGGGTGCCCTGCTCCTGTCACACAGCTAATTAAATGCCAGTTATCTTCACTTCCAGCAGGTGCCCTGTCCACTCCCACGCTCACATCCAAGCAAGCCCGCAATACTCCTGGAGAACATGCAAGAACCACCCGATTTCCTAGAGGTGGGATTAATTCCCTGCAAGTGTTTGTGGGTTCCAGTTTGTGTTTCACAATGGAGGGCAGAACTGGGACACCAACCAACCAGAGAGATCTTGTGCAGTTTCCATATAATTTTTTTCAGTCACTTCCCCAGCTGGAAGCTGGTTCCCTTCTGAAGGGGACCACAGACCTCCCAAGTGAAGCTGTGCTGCTCTCCACAGACCAGCTGCTGGGGACTGCTCACTCTCACTTAATGACAAGTGCAAACACCTTCAGGGGTCAGGAAAGTATGTCACCGTGTCAAGTGGCTGGAGTAGAGCTAAAGGCACACTCTGAGGGCAGGGACTTCATCCACTGTTCACTGCTTATCCCAGCACCTGGAGCAGAGCCTGCACACCAGTAAGATATGTATGCAATAGAATGAATGGTGGGGACTGCAGAGAACTGGGAAGTGCTTATCTCACAGAAGGCATTCTTGTCAAAAAATCATGCCTCTAGGCAATATTTGGCTTCCAGCTGGCAACTCCTATGATTGAATAAACAAGGCTATTTCTGGACGGAAAGGAACAATGACTGCCAAGCAACATTGATGTCCAGCTTATCGCTTTGATATTGTATGTTCAGTTGGGGTCAAGACGCAGATAACTCTTTCTGTTTAAGCACCTCTGAAGTCCTTCCCATTAATAACACTGGCCCCTTAATGACCCTGGACCAATTGGAGATGTGTGTAAATATTAACATTTGCCCTTCCATCGTGCTGTGGTCTAACCGTTTTTCCTGAATCCCTTAGTCAAAAGATGTACAAAGGCACCTCTTCTATCAAACAAAGGGCAAACTTTCTAAGTACAAGCTTTATTTACTAAGAGAAGGGTACCAAACCTGATTTCATACATACAATGTTGCCTTTTCTAAAATGGACTTAAGCAAACAGTGGCAGCTATTTCTTGCCGAAAACATTCTGAGTCCAATTCATCTCCCAAACCGGCCACATCGAGTTACAGGATTCTAGATAATGGCGGACAGCCTCTGCAAGTTTTTCCTAAGGTAAAGAGTTGGCTTGGCTCTCCCTCGGACACTTCCCTTATTCTGGTGGGTCTGCATCACCTTCCTCCATCTTATTTTCCTGATAACCCAGACCCATTTTTTTGGTACGTAGCAAACTCCCTTGAACCAAAAGAAGCATAACTCTTGGGTGAGTCAAGCAGCTACTGTGAAACAGACAGGCTGCAGAGGAGCCCTCTGAGCACACGTGCCCTAACCCTAGGATGGTTGACAGGTGCCTGGATGAGACCCTAGGATGAGACCATATACCAGAGCCCAGAGCCAGCTTCTAGACTGTGGACTCAGCCACAGACTCGTCACTTAAACACTCTGATTCCATAGTGAAGCTGCAGGGCCACTGAAAACTTCCTCTAGTGAGATAAAACCTGCAGTAGAATTTACTTGGGAAAACAAACTTTGCAAACCAAGTCAGAGCTATTATTAATAAATTTTGGCCAGAATATATGAATCAGATAGATACCTTGGGAGGTACCAAAGGCATTAAAATTCCAGGCTTTCTTGAAACACTTTACTGGTTAAAAAAATGCCCACGGGCAATATTTGACTTCCAGCTTACAAACCCGGTGACGGGCTAAGTAAAATTGATTGTAGATGGACACCATTGGTGCCAAGCAACATTGATCTCCTGCTTACTTCTTGGTGCTATATGTTCAGATGAACTCAAAGATGCAGATAATTCTTTGTGGCTGAAGTACCTCTGCTCCATTTAAAGACCTTGGCCCAGATCTGGACTGACTGTAATTTTGAGCCATGAATATAAAAACTGGAAGTGACTTGTATCAGAAATATATTCAACCACAAATAACAGAAAATCCAGCCAGTAGGGGCTCCAACAGGTAGGGACTTATTTTGCACACATGTATCAAGGTGTTCAGAGGCAGTTCAGCTGATCCAGTGCTATGTGGGCTCAGGCTCTTTCAGTCTTTCTGATCCACCTGACCCAGCATTTTGGTATCATCCTCACTTTTGTTGGCTTCTTAACCGCAGACCTATGATCAAGGCAGAGAGAAGTGGGGGCAGGAGAGCATCAGCTGCATCTATTCACCTGATTAGGAAAACAAAAGCTTTGCTAGAAACCCCTCAACAGACATTCCCTTCAGGCTCACTGGTCAGAACGATGTCACATGACTGCCCCTGGCTGCAGGAGAGGCTGGGAAATGCAGTGTATTTTCTGTTCAGCCTTAATGGTGGGGGAAGATAAGGAAGAATGGGCTTGAGAATAGATGTGGGTGAGCTAAAAACACAGTAGCTACCAGAGACTGCAGAGAAACTCTTTCCAATCCTCTCAATGTATAGATGACAAAACTGAGCTCCAGAAATGGGAAGTAGCCTGGCCAAGGTCCCATATCTAGATGAAGTTACAGCTAGATCTAGAGCCCAGGTCTCCTAACTCTTCATCCATAAAGCTACCCACTGGACCACATCGTGAATGTAGTTTGACAGAGTCTGTGACTGAAGCTCTGTTGAGGAAAGAGAATATCATCTAACAAACGAGGGAATGAATATGAAACTATCAGCAGTGGGCAGAGGACCTAGTAGCTTCCACTTGAGCTCTCCTTCCTCTCTCCCTAAATATCTGAAATAATTCATTGTGAGTCACAGAAGCTAAGCCAAGTTACATCAGGCCTCCTCTCGGTCCCCTCAGACTGGGTAGATTTTTTTAGTGTCTCATTCCTTTGGCACATTGATGTTTGTGTGTGTTATGAAACAGAATCGATCTCATGATGAGCACCATGATAATGTAGAATTTCCATGTCGTTGTTAATGTTGTTCTTATCTTCTGTCCCCTTCTGTTATTGGACCAAACAGAAGTATTCTGCTGTTTCTCTCTGCAACATCTCCACAGAAGTCCTGAAAGTCATCAACGCCACGGAGGAGTTGATAGCAGAGTCTACAGGGCCCTGGGAGTTCCCACCTGTCCCTCCTGACAGAGAGAAAGGGACGTTTCCTCTTGGAACAGACCAAGTGAGACTGGATGAGCAGCTGACTTCCCTGGAAGAAAATGTAAGACAGTGTGGGTGTGCTCTGCCTAGGGCACACATGTCCAAAGGAGAAGCTGATGATGTTGTAACTCTTCACAAAGAGGGCAAGGACACAAATATACTACCATCATAGCAAATATATTCTCAGAAGGGTCTTAGACTGGGTTCCCCAGAAGCAGACCCCAAGATGAAGATTTCTGTGCAAGTGATTTATTAGGGAAATGCTCCCAGGGGAGACAGGTAAGGGAGTGGGGAGAGGGAAGAAGTCAAGCAAAGCTATGATCTTAGACAAAAAGTAGCTTCAGCCCGATCCCGCAGGCAACTCTGGGGTGTAAGTTGCATCTCAGAGTTATCCTGACCTAAGGCAAAGGAACTGGCCCTTCCTACAGCCAGTGGGCACCTCAGTCTCTCTGAATGCAGGCAAAGTGTCTACAGTAGCTCAAATGCCGTTTTTGCATAGATCTGAGCTGTTGGAAACAAAGGCACACTGCAGCTTGGGAGCGGGGAGGGGAGTATGCAGAAACTATATAAGGGATCTGTGGGGATCCAGGTGAAGCATTGCCAGTGCCACTACAGAGAATAACAGTGGTTGCCAACAGAACTTAGGTTACTACAGAATTTCTCTGCCCTGCTTCACAGATATGTCTGCTCGTAATGGTTTTTCTGTCCTTCCAACTGGTGAGGAAAGAAAGAATGTAATAGATTCTTACATAAAAACACCTACAATCATTTTTAAGACTTCAGTAAAGGTCCGATGAGAATTTTCGAACAATGCAAACGAGGGGTGACACAGAGAAATCTGGACATTAGCCACTCAGGCCATCGTTACCATCACCAGTTGGCATAGTCCCGATGTCAAATCCAGTCAGGTGATTCCATCTTTCCAGACCCAGTAGAATCAACCCTAATTTGGAGATGGTCTAATGAATGGTGTTCTCAGAAACCGGGAAATGTTATCAGAGAGATTTTTTGCCAGAAGTTGAAACAACAACAAATCAAAATGACTCAAGGTTAAAAAAAAAAAAAAAAAAAATGCCAATATTAGTTTCACTTTGAAAGTAGAAGACTCTCTCCCCCTTTGGATTCCCGTAAAGCCTAAGCATATGTCTGCCTCACTTTGTTGCCCTTTCTGTTCACTCATATACCTCCTATTAGATCAGCACCATTGACATTTTGGGTTAGATAATTCTTTGTTGCGGGGCCTGTCCTGTACATTGTAGGATGTTTAGCAGCATCCCTGGTCTCTACCCACTAGATGCTAGAAGCTGCACCCTCCTAGATTTGACAATCAAAAATGTCTCAAGACATTGCCAAGTATTAGTGGGAGCATGGGGGAAGAGTAGGGCACGGTCTTGCCCAAGTTGGAAACCGGATATATAAATTCCTATAGAACAGGACCTGCTGCCTTTCCTGTCTATAGCCCTAGGCCTTGGCCCTGAGCCTGACACAGAGGAGGTGTGCAAGGAATGTTTATCTGATATATGATTACATCAGATGAATAAAATCCTTTTTTAAAAGAAATGTTTTACTTCTAATGTGCAGGTCTCTGTTCTTTAAAAATGCCTATAATACAATTCTTTCAGTTGCTGATAGTCCTAAAATGGCCCTAATCCTGCACACACAGAATTGAAAAGACTAAAATAAAAATATGGTTCACCAGGAAAGGGAGGCATTTTTTTCTTTTTACGAAGTATGGTATCAAAAAAACTTACAATGCATGAAATAATCTAGATTTAAATGACAAAGGTCAGCACACTGAAAGCAAAGACAGCATGCCTTTTTTTCCCCTCTAAGGAGTTTATTGAAAAATACAATGGCCTTGGCAGAGTTTTCATTTTGTAAGATCCTTTTATTGTACATCATGTTTCTTTTTGTGGGTTCATTAACACTTTGAGTGCGAAACACATCTACTTAGCCACTGATTCAAGACGTCAGAAACACCAGCAGTGGAAAAGCTGGGGATTACAACTTCCTGCTCCCTGTCCAGCCCCTCTAAGATGCTTCTCCTGTTCTCATAGAGTTAACTGCCTACTTCCACCTCCTTCCCTACCCCAACCAGCTTTTCAAATTTCACCTCCGAAGAGATTCCATCTTTGTTCCTTTGAATTCTGTGGGTCTTTGAGTCACAGAAGGGATGACTTTTTTTAAAATCTCTTTAGTTCACCAGATCACAGAGCCATAGGCAGGTTGCTTGCTCTGCTGTTTCCAGGATGGAATTCAGCTGAGCAGCAGGAGAAGGGCAGGGCTGATTCTTAAACTGGCCTCTGGGTGCAGCTGATTTAATTAAACCAGGGCTTTTGTCTATGTTCTGAAGAGCGTGCCTGCTCCTCTGCCTTTCTCCTTTGTGCTGAGGAGCCCAGGGAATGGCAGAAATAGAAATGGCAACACTTAGTCTGCCCTCTGAACACTGGCTTCTGCAGACCAAGCCGCTGAGATAAAAGAGAACATCCTCATTTGCAAGAGAATATTCATCTCTAAGAAGTCTTATGAAGATTTCAGAGCTACGTAAGATAAAACAAAAAATATCACATTCATATGTCTAATCTCCTGTTTTCATAAACTGCCTTGTTAATCCACTTAATTAGGGTAGGGCATGGGGATTTTAGAATTTCCTTAGTCTCTTAGCTTTGACACTTCTCACCTGCTGCCTGGCTGTGAAATCAGCTCTGTCTCCCCTAAAGGTGGGAGAAACCTCTGACCAGTGCCAGCCTCCCCTGAACGCACAGTGGGGGCTCAGTTTCTTAGACTGAATGCCTGGGGAGCTCTGAAGCACAGGGTTCTACTGTACCTGTTAGGGGGTCTGTCTGGGAGAGGAAAGTTTCAGGAAGGGAGTATTGACTCAGGTGTGGGCAAGGATAAGGGGTGCTGTAGTGCCCACAGAGTAGCAGTAGGAGGAAGTGGTCACCACCCGCACGCAGTATAGCCCAGGGAGAACTGGAACCTGGAAGAGCGCCCCCTAGCGGGAGCTGTCGCCGTGGAATCCAGGAAGGGAAAAAGCAGGGGGGAAAAGGCTCTTACTTCTTTCTCCTCCTGCCTTTGATCTCCTGCTGGTGCTTCCCATTGGCCAAACCCATCCCAACCAGCAAGGGAGCCTTGGTGGTAAAGTTTGTATAGGTTAGCGTCACAGAGAACAGAGGAGAGCAGAACAGAATGGAAAATGCATCTAGGGATCAACAGAGAACAACAAGTATGACCATTTTCAGACCTGTGGTGTGAATGGTAGGGGCCCACCAGGGCCACCTTGTGGATTTATGCAGGGTTGTGAGTGGTAGGGGTGAGTCGGCTCCCTCACCCTCCCACCCCCATCTAAGGACCTTCCTCATTCTTATCTTTCCTAAATGACAGAGACCACCTGGGGTACCCCGTAATGCCCAGCCACAGAGCCAATGGAGGAATAGTCTCAACTTCCCTTTTACTTCTGCCTTATAACTCCGGCAACCCCAAATACGTTGTAGTATACAACCAGTGGCAGCAGGCACGGTGGGATGGCCAAGGGGGGAACCAGCTCTGGCCCAGAATCCAAGATCAGGCAGAGGAGGTTGATCTTCCTTCTCAAAGCCCTTGTACAACCCCCATAGCACAGGAGAGGTAGAACTTCTAGAAGTGGTCATGGCTCTCTGCTCTCAGAGAACAAGAAAAGAAATACTATCTGTTACTGTCTAACCTTAGTCCCCTAAAGTATATGTCATGGACGCCAAGTCCAACAAGATGCTCCAAGAACAAATAAGCTTGAGAAACCCATATACTCTTTCTAGGAAAACTGAGATACATCTTAGCACATTAAAGACCCTGAGAAGTCCTGCAATAAAGAAATCTGTTTAACGTTCTTTATTCTAAGGGCTTTGACCATAAAGTCCTTCCTTTGAAAAACCTATTCTCATCCCTTGAACCACTTTGAGAAAGGCTTGTTGAACCAGGAGCCAGTCAGTGGGGTCACAGGCATCAGTGACTAGAGTTTGGAGAGGACATAGATTACTCAGACATGGTAACCATACCTCTCGCCAAAAGTGGACCTTAATTAAGCAAGCATCTCCAGGTTATGTTTTTCAAATGGGTTATTTTTAAGACTAGAATAACAATTTCATTATATGGCATGTTAATTTTTGTTATTTCAGCCCAGCCACAGAGCCAATATTATGGCCATCTATAACCACAGTAACTCTAGTACCTTTATGCCAACGTTTGAAATATAAATCGTCGAAATATTCCAGTCGAGATTAAGTATCACAGCATCGTAGGGCAGGGTGGATAAAGGCATGAAATCTGGCACCAGCCCTCTGGCTCAGTAAATACCTGTCATGATCATCATCACCATCATCACCATTGTCATCATCCTCTAATCCTTTAGGTGCCATAACCTTGCTTGTAAGTTCCTGTTGAGCAGGTGTCAGTGCCAAACCACTGAACCTCCATATCCCCCTAGTGCCAGGAAAGCAGGCTTTTAGGGAACACAGAGTAAAAGATGAACATTCTGGCCTTGCTGAGAACTTGGAGCGATTTCACATTGCTTTGTCTTGGCAGAGAAAGTAAGGAACGTTACTGGATGACCATGCCGGTGACAAAACAACAAGGTGCTATTAAGTTGATACAACCATAGGGTATGACGATGTTGAGTTCTGCACGTTTCTGGAAATATCAAGGTCCTGAGACCAAAGATATGTCAGGTCATGTTTAACCATTGCCACACTTAAGTTATTCATTTCATTTAAATTCCAAATTTAGTTTCATTGTGCAAAGCTAGAAGTTTATGTTTTTAATTATCTTATCAAAATGAATTCCCCTTTTTTTGCTGTGGGTACCAAAAGTGTAATGTCCAAACTCAGACTGTGGTGGCCATCGCTCTGATCTCTTCCTCCTCCTCCCCCTCCTCCCTTTCCTTTCCCACCTCCTCCTCCCCTTCTCCTCTTATTCTGTTTTCCTCTCTCTCTCTCTCTTCAATTTTTCTTCCCCTCTGAAGATAAGTTTCTCAACCTCACAACTTTTGGGAGACAAAGTTTGAATGATTTCTCCACTCGAATAGCTTTGAATTATTCACCATTTCCTTCAATGTGACAAACGATAAAGTGTTTCTTGTTTTGAAGATAAGGAATAAATAGCTATATTAAACTGTGAAGATCTTTTAGAAACAGAAGTTCTCTAATACTTGCATATGACAAAGAAGTATAAAACTAAGGGCAAAGTGAAATAAGGCAGTTAGTTACCAGCAGACATTTGACTCATGACCCCTGTATGACCAATGAATCACCCAACTTGATGTCCGCTATGTCAGTCACTGCTGGAAGCTCCCACAGCTAATTGTGCCTGGTGATGCACAGTCAAATTTGCTCTCATCAAACCTGCACCTGCCTTTGCTCCACTCTGAAATGTTTTGTAAAATTGCCAGTTTTCATGCAGATGCATGAATCATGCCAAGGAATTGACCGAGTTGGAGCATCTCAGGATTCTTTGCCCTCCTCACCAACACTCAGCATTGCTCAGTGCAAATGACCATGCATCATCTGTGTGCACTGCTCTTGGCTTGCCTAACTCTGTTATATTTTTAACTCAAGTTAAAGGAACTGTTAAAGGAGTGACCGTGCATATCATTCAAGTCAACTCTAAATGGCTGTGATTACATGTTTAGAGCTTTTATATACATTGTTTAAACCACATGAACCTGTTTAAGTAATTACCTTCTCTAGATACATTTAGTTCCCTGTGTTGTCCACTGTTTCATCATGTTATTAATTAGGCTGAAGGACCATTTGTTTCACTCACCCTGTCCTCAGCC
Source organism: Lipotes vexillifer (assembly GCF_000442215.2). Taxonomy (NCBI): domain Eukaryota; kingdom Metazoa; phylum Chordata; class Mammalia; order Artiodactyla; family Lipotidae; genus Lipotes; species Lipotes vexillifer. Next base: position 379,176 of record NW_006772145.1, read on the forward strand.
TGAATTATTCCAACGATTTTACTTTCTGTTTGCCCACTTTTATGAGAATCACCTTATAAACTCGTAAGCCAAAGTAACTTCCTTTAATTTTCCCTCAAATTACTTTTTATCTTATTTTCTCTTTAATCTTCAGGAGCTCTCAAAAAACTGTCTTAACTGGTCATAGATTTTATATGCTTCTCAACATCACACTATTTTCTAAAAAATGAGGTATTTTCCTGCTACATACTTCAGGTTCATTTTCATTCCCTTAACCTGTTTCAAGCAACTTCACGGTACTTAATCAGAGATAATTCACGCAAAATTTGTAATCATTTTAAATTAATTTCACCTCTTTCATGTTTTCTGAATTTTTCCAAATTACTAATGCCAACCAAAATTTTTATTGGAAAAACTACATCATGAGTTTTTCCCTTTGTTTCCTCTATCTTGATATTGTGGTTGTTATAGTCCCTGGACAAATTCACAATTTATGTAGCTGATGTCATGTATTCCTGTACTATTTTATGGTATTTTTAAAATTTACAAACTACTTTCTTTTTGCAGGAAAGGTTGGGGGAAGAGGAGGTGTGGTTGACAGTGAGGGGGTGGCAAGACCTTATGCTACCACCACTTAAGTGTGAAGAATGTTTATAAATGGGGGGCTCCCTGTCTCTTTCTCCCAATGTTGAGTCTAGTTCTCTCTCACTCCCCTGAATTATGGCATCCCCTGAAGGGGCCGCACCAGTCCTGGGTCCACAGACCTGAGCTCAAAGCCCATGCCTCCCCTATAGGTGTACCTGGCGGCAGGTACCGTGTATGGACTTGAAGGCCAGCTGAGTGAGCTAGAGGATGCTGCCCGCTGCATCCACAGTGGCACTGATGAGACTGAACTGGCAGATCTGGAGGACCAAGTAGCCACGGCAGCAGCCCGGGTGCACCATGCTGAGATCCAGGTAAGAACTCTCCTCTCTGCCTAGATGGAGAACTACTGGGCAAAAGGAGAGGGCACCCCATCTTACAAAAGAATCATTTCAAAGCCTTTATATCTATCAGTTCCTGCTACCTCCAGCAGACTTTTCGTGGGCATGGTCCTTCCAGGTGGATTCCACCAAAGCCTCCTTTTTTTAAAGTGCAGCCTTCCTCTCCCCAAATTATGACCTTGATAATATATCTCTTTAAAACCTATGTCATTTTCCTCTTTGACAAATTCTCCGACCCTTGCTATAGAGGTTCCCATTCCATCCCAAGATCACCCTTCCCTAACCTTTATCACACGGGTTTTTTTTTAACTATTTATTTGGTTGTGCCACGTCTTACTTGCCGCAGGTGGGCTCCTTAGTTATGGCATGCGAACTCTCAGTTGCGGCATGCATGTGGGATCTAGTTGCCCGACCAGGGATCGAACCCCGGCCCCCTGCACTGGGAGCGCGGAGTCTTATCCACTGCGCCACCAGGGAAGTCCCATCACACTGTTGATTACCTATTTAATGCCAGGTTTCCCCACGATAGACTAAAAGCTCCTTGAGCACAGGACTCTAGCTATCTAGCTTAATACAATAACTCCAGTGCCTAGCATAACACCTCACACAGGTTTGGGCCTCAATAAAAATGAGATGAATAAATAAATGAAAAACGAAGTGTAGATTTCTTAGACCAATATTTTTCATGATTTAGATATGGCTGTTTTAGAACTAATTACTATATTATCTATAACTTTCTGAAGATGCTTGTTTGCAATTTTCATGGATATTCTCTTGGCCTCTGACTCTGGATCAAAATGGACTGTGGACTAAGTAACTGATTCTCAAACTGGGGTCCATGGACATATACATACTCAGGGACCCATGAGAAATGCTGGTCTCTGCAGCATAAGTTCAGTGTAGACCCCTGGTTCACTGCTATTTCTGTAGACCCTGCATCTTAAAACTGCATCCTCTGGAGAATGGGGATCAACTGAAACCATCTCTGGATAGAGAAGATGACAGTTTTGGGAGATAATTTTTTTTTATAAGTTTATTTATTTATTTTTGGCTGTGTTGGGCCTTTGTTGCTATGCGCGGGCTTCCTCTAGTTGCAGCAAGGGGCTACACTTTGTTGCGGTACGTGGGCTTCTCATTGAGGTGGCTTCTCTTGTCATGGAGTATGGGCTCTAGGCACGTGGGCTTCAGTAGTTGTGGTGCACAGGCTCAGTAGTTGTGGCTCGTGGGCTCTAGAGCACAGGCTCAGTAGTTGTAGCACACAGGCTTAGCTGCTCCGTGGCATGTGGGATCTTCCCGGACCAGGGCTTGAACCTGGGTCCGCTGCATTGGCAGGCGGATTCCTAACCACTGCACCACCAGGGAAGTCTGATAATTATTTTTTAAATAAATATTTTTATCTTAAAGAATCAAAAATCACAACAGCTGCTCATATCATTCAGCACTCTTGAGAATGGGAGGGAACCAGTTCTGTGCTAGGAATGGCCCAGGAATGGTCTCATCACAGATGGCCCTGTTGACTGTTTATTACCAGCAAGAATGGCTGAAGAGCAACTCTCCTCAAAAATCATTTCCCACAAATGCCACTCAACATTTAATCAATTTACAGTTAATGTTATATGAAATAGAATCAAATCATTTGTTTTCTGGGGGTATATTTTGCAGCAAATACTTCTTGTATGGTTTAGCAGAAAGTAATATTGTTTATGGGTGTTTGGGAGGGTTTTTTTGGATAATTAGTTATTCACGCTTCCAAATTTTTCTAGGCTTAAATTATTGGAGCCATGTTTTATGGCAGAAAATCCTGGAGTCCAAAATGTCCATTTTCCATGTGTTTGAATGTGCCTATTAATTTATAATTCGTTGTTAAATATTATAATAATGTCATTAATAATACCTAATATTCAGTGAGTCTTACTGTGAGCCAGGAGTTGGGCTTAACCCTTGAACTCATTATTGTATTTAATCCTTTCAGCATCCCCATGAGGTAGCTATTGTTATTTTTCCCTTTTTATATCTGGAGAAAAGGAGGCTCAGAATGGTTAAACCGAAGTCAAATAGCTAAAAAGTGATGAAGCCAGGATTTTAAACCTAAGTCTTTCTGGCCTCAGAGCCCAAATTCTTCACCAGTCTGTGCTGTGTGGTTTCCTGAAAAATGTGCTTGTCCTGCCCTCAGGTATATATCCACTTGCATAAGAGTCCTTACTTTGCATGGGAGGTTGTCAACCTTGCCATCATCTTTACGGCTCTTTTCAATGTGGGAAGCCTTATTAGCGTGGAGACTCTCCTTGTCCTACAGTTGCTGCCAGAGAAGGAAGATTAATTCCTTGTTATCTGTTCTTGTCCAAAGCAGAGTCTCACAGAAGATGTCACAGAGGGTATCCTGCAGGATGGTAGGAGGGTCCCACTGGAGGGTAGATATGCTGAATTGTGTTCTTAGATTAGGTCAGATTCTAGGGTTGCTTTCACCTTGGAGTTAACCTCTGGGACTCCAAGGTGAAAGCAACCCTAGAATTTGACCTAATCTGACAGGATTGCCTGGTGCTGAAGCCAACTGCAGGATGATGCACGGGCAGCGTGCTAAGGATGCTATCCACTGCGTCCTGAAGGGTCATCTCTGTGGGCAT